>NC_081414.1:366857991-367157991 GCF_030272615.1 Cryptomeria japonica | reverse complement strand
GGCAGTTTGATCCAAAGAGGGGTGCGATCAAAAGATTCTGAAAGGGGGTTGAAAGCCGGATGCCATGGTTTCAACATCAATGGTTGACTTTCCTCCCAGCACCATTGACCTCCACTCAGGACCTTATTCCTATCAGCCTCATATTGAAAAACCACAACGAAAAAACCCCTTGCGTGACGGTAAATCTGCATATACTCTTCCACCAAGGGTTCCCAATGCACTGAAATCCACTTATGTAAATCACCAAGACTTGGCCAAAGACCTTTGAACCGCCCAATCAGCCCCAAATTTGAGAAAACCTTTTCATTATGCTCAACCTCCTTTTCCACTTCTTTTGATAGACAAATATTGACTGGTTTAGTTGAACAAATAGGAGCCAAAGAGGAAGAACCCGGAAAAGCCAAACCACGAGACGACGGAGTATTACTAGGCAAAGATTGAAAACCCTCACGATCCATTGCCTCACACTTCTTGTAGGCCAGACTATCACCATCCCTAGTCGATGCTCTAGAAACATCATCCATTCCGTGCCCTCGTTGCAGATTAGTTCCACCGCACCCATGCTTTACCACCGTACCATTTCCTCGATCAACTAAGTGCCGGTTACTTGCAACATTGTGTGGTCTCTACTCCTGCCATAGTCCACCCTGCTTTCTGCCAAACCCGAAATCCCTGCCTGTGCCAGCACCCACCAATTTGTTATGGGCACCATCGCCAAATCCACCCCTTCTCACCATGTTCGCCCTGCTCGGGGCATGCATATAACGCCTACCATGCTTGATAACCGCAGTCGGGAAAACCCTACCCCCAGAGGCCCGTAGCGCCATTTTTTTTAGGATTAGCATGTTGTAGATGTGCATATATAATATATATGTATTGTTTTAATGATATTTATATATTTAGGTAATTAATAGTAATGGGTGAGATTTTTGGTTGTAGTTTTGTCTTATTTAATATAATTAATTGAGGAAATTTAAATGAGAGGGTAACTTATTGATATTTTATAGAAATGTTACTTGTATAATCATATAATGTTCAGGTTTAGAATAGTTAATCTAAAAGATAATGTTGATGCCTGTAATGATAATTTTAGTAGAGCTCTTAGCTAATGATGAAAAATTAGAAAACATAAAATAATGTGTATAGAAAACTGTTTCTAATTTGTTTCTTATGTGCAATCTCAATCTACCCCATTTGTGTCACATTGTTTCTATTATGTTTTTTGTTTCTGACAACATATCTAGTGCATTGCTTAAGGTTTTTAGCAAAAAGTTATGGCTCGTATCTGTCATGATCTATGTTTTTGGGTTATAGGAAGAACCTGTCATACAAAATATCTTCCTAGCTCTCATCTCTTTCATTGGGCAATTTTTAGTGTATTTTCCTTGACATGATTTCTTCTAGTTCGCTTGGGCACAATTTAATAGTTTTTGTGCAAAATTTAAGATTACTATAAGGCCCCAGAAAATGTCTGTACCTTTTTTGGGCTCTATGATAAACTTTCCAACTTTCCATTCAATACCCTGATTTTTTTGATTATGGTCCATGCATTTATTGGGTACAACCAAATAAATTGTTGTTGTGACTGCCTAACTTATAAACTCTAACATTCAACTTCAGAATGAAAAATTAATTGCTCAAATAATCGAATTAATTAATGAAGGCAACAGAGGCTCCTTAAATAGAGATTACAAGACGGTGTTCTAAAAAGAACAAACCATTTAACTGAAGCTAAAAAGCTAAAAAGCAAAAATGCGAAAAAACTAACTATGCTTTCTAATAAAAGAAGCAATAGTTAAGCTAAACAAATTAAACTAATTAAACAAACTTAAATGACCATTAATAGAACAACTAAACATGGTTGACAAAATATAATTAAATATTCTAATACCCTTCCTTAATGGTCATTGTATCAACTAACTACCCTACAAAAGACATTGCAGGTCTTTTGATCACAAACGCAAAGAACACTCTGTTGTTGCGGAGACCCTCCTAGGATCTGCAAAGTGTTAATGACCAAGATTACTAGAATCCATCCAACTTGATGTTGGGTAACCAAACCTAAAACCTCAAACCACGATTTTGAGGAAAAATCAACAAACCCTCCAAAACTGAAGTTACAAATCATCATTTTTTGTGGAAAAAAATTGGTAAAAATACCCTAAACAGGAACAAAACCTTGAAACGATTTTTGAGGAAAACATTGAACAACCTTGAGACGTCAGGAGATGAAACCCTAGACATCACACGGTAAAGCATTACTCCTTGATTTTTGAGGAAAAAATCAAGCAAAACCCTCCAATGATTTTTTGTGGAGAAATATCAGAAAACCCAAAAAAATAATTTTTGTGGAAAAATTAATAAAACCCATAAATAATTTTTAAGGATTTTTTTTTTTAAAACCCATTATAATTTTTTTATGGAGAAAAATATTTAAAACCCATCATAATTTTTTTATAGAGAAAAAATTAAAATCCAAACCTAATTTTTTTTAAGGCCAAATGAAATTAAAAATCCATCAATAATTTCTGCTGCCGATTTCGTTAGACCTGTTGTTGTGAAAACCCTTGCGCTAGCTCAAAAAAAACTTTTCGCATGCAGAAGGAAAAAATAAACGCGACTCTCTCTGCGGGAAAAGCACAGAGATTGTTGCATTTATTTGTGTGAAAAATACGGGCCAAAATCTGCCGAGCAATCAGAACACGGTAAAAAAACAAACGTTGCCTAGAAAAGCGTGGGCAGAACACGACTGAAAGTCACCGTCGGAAGATGACATACGCATCCAGATTCATGGGTAAAAACAAACACGAAAAAAAATGTGGAATACAAATTTTGCTGCCAAAAACAAGACCTCCATAAAATCATTGATTGTGCAACCCATAGAAGGAAAAACCACTGTTATTTTCATGTCGCAGAGAAAGGTTGTGGTCACAACAATAAAACGTGATTTTTCTTCAAGAAAAAAACCCTCTCAGCCAGAAGACAAATTTGCCAACGATTTCCAGCAAAAAGAATCCACGAAAAACCCTTGACACAAATCCTTTTCATGTATAGAAAACTTGAAAACCCTTCACACGGGAGTTGCAGACAAAAAACGGATTTGAAGAAACCTTCAAAAAAATTGTAGCCATGAACTTTCGAAAAAAACATGATTTTTTTCATAAAAAAAATTACTTCAATTTTTTGTTGGAAATAAATTCCATGTAACGGCTTATGAATTTTCTAAAAAATCCCATCGACCCATTTTGATACCATGAAATATATTGCTCAAATAGTTAACTTAATTAATGAAGGAGATGAAGGCTCCTTAAATAGAGATTACAAGATGGTGTTCTAAAAAGAACAAACTGTTTAAGTAAAGTGAAAAAGCTAAAAAGCAAAAACGCAAAAACACAAAAAAGCTAACTATGCCTTCTAATAAAAGAAGCAATACTTAAGCTAAACAAATTAAATGAACTTAAATGACCATTAATAGAACAACTAAACATAGTTGACTAAATATAATCAAATATTTTAATACAGAAATATACGGTAGATCACTAAAACTTATTGCAGTCATATCTAATATTGATTTTATTTTCCTGACAATTTGTTGTTGTGGATGATTTTTTTAATCACCTACTGTTTTCCTTTTTCTATAGTATTTTATGTGGAGATACAGTTAAGTTTTGATGTTGTAGTTGGTGCTTATTTCTAATACGTGGGCATAATTTCTATTTACTTGTGGATGGATTTTTTTGTTGTTGGACAATTGTTGGCAGATAGTGAATTTATTCTCCACTCTTTCTCGTTTTATATAATTTCCTAATGTCTAAAAGCTTTCCTATAATGTGTGAGAATCTCACTACCATGATTGACATCCAGATGGAATTTATTTTCCCTATGGTATCCCAAATAATGTATAATGTCAATATTTCTGAGAATTGTACTAGTCCAGTTTTTGATGGAAATGAAAGTGCATTTCTTGTTTGTGCAAAATTATTAATATCTTTTGAAGAATTTGTGCTAATTTTGAGCTGATGAAATTGGCCAGTTCTAAAAAGGCAGAAGCATGCAAAGGAGGCAAAAGTTGATACTTCATATTCTCCTAAAACTGTATCTTCTAAAAAAGGTCATTCCAAAAGGAAAGGGCCGCTGTTGGAAAATTCAAAAATGGATGCTCTTATAGATGGAGATGGGGCTAAACTATCAAGTGCTAGTTTTGATTTGCGATCTGAAGCCAAACAAGCAGCAGAGGTATCGGTGCACTGTAAAGAGTGATTTTTTTTTACAGAAGTAGGCTGATTTTGTAAATAGCACTTGTTTTCTGTTCCATGTCTAACATCACTTGTAATACTATGTGTGTGTCAAGGTAGTCTTTACAATTGTAATTCTTTGGTATTTATTCTATTTTTTAAAATAGGATTCTATTTAATAAATATTTTGAGGGTTGCTTATAATATATATTATAAAAAACTTACATGATACAAATGAAACGACATGGTAATCCTATTTATATTTAGAGAAGATTTCCAAAGATCTATGTTTGGTAAATTTTGAAAATCATAACTCCTACCATGCTTTGAAACAGACATTATGAGTTTCTCCTTCGGTCTGGGGAGACATATCCCAATTATTTAACAAATTCTTTGATTTAGAATGCAAGATATGTAAAAGACTAGAGGCATGTGGATTGTTTATAAAGTTACATATTTTTCTAGTAATTTAGCAGAGTGCTTAAATATTTCTTCCATTTTTTTTCTCTCGATGAAAATGGTGTTGGGGGCCATACTCGTATATATTAAACTTGAAGAAATTACGGTAAGGGGCTGCTCCATTAACGGAGGGCCTTTGAGCAAAATGCTTGAGGACCTGTAACAAAAACCTCAAGGGTATAGTCCATTTGTGTTTTCATCAGTTTATGGCTGTGTGCTATTACACTATCTATATACAGAAAACTATTTACTTTTCTATTATCTGCATTTTTTAGCTTTCCATTGTATTTGCTAAATTTAAATCTGTTTCTCAAGTAATATGATATTTATATTAAAAAATAAGTATGCAGTGATAGAAATTGTAGTTTATCTTTAGAAGATGAAGTTCAAGGGAGTGAATGGCAAACAAAAAAGGAGAAAGCTGTGACAATCAAGTGTGGATTGGAAAGCAATTAAGGGCAGAATTTTAGCAGCCAGAGGCCAATGGGAGAAAGAAGAGAAACAGATAGAATAGGTTAAGGACAGGAAGGAGACACTATGGAAGTCTAATGGTCGAATTGGTAAGGGATAGCTTGAACCATATTAGCAAAAATCTTTAATAATTAGTGATTTATACTGCTTGCTTTAGTTGGTAACTCAATCCGAAATGGATCCTTGATTTTTTAATTTTTTTCCTTTGATCATTGGCACAATTCTTGAGACTGGTAAAGTGCCAATTTTTTTTTTATGTTACAAAATTGGGTTTTGTCTAAGTAAGCATACATTGGACCAATTAGGGAGCACTAAAGGGCACTCATTCTTGAATGAATATCTTTTACTTGTTAAGATAGGGTCTAATCTTTGCTTTATAGCCTTGACTCCTATATTGTTTTAAGGGTTTGGAGCTAGACATACATTGGACCAATTAGGGAGCACTAAAGGGCACTCATTCTTGAATGAATATCTTTTACTTGCTAAGATAGGGTCTAATCTCTTCTTTTTAGCCTTGACTCCTATATTGTTTTAAGGGTTTGGAGCTTGGGTAAAAGCAATAATATTAAAGACATGATGTTTCCACACCATGAAGGTTTGTGTCCCCTCGAAGGTCTTAGTTTGGTTTTGGTGGCAAGTGCTTTACTTGTTGTCCCCAACAAAGGTTATTGCCACCAGATCCCATGAGGGGTGCTATCTTTTGACTCTGCTAGGGCTTGTCGTCCTGTTGTGACTTTTTTCACACATCACCTCATCGGGAATGGGGACTCTCTTCTTTCCTGCTTTCTAGGGTTTTCGCTAGTGTCCCGTGGTCTTCCGCTTCAGTTTTGCTCGGTTTTGTCAAGTTTTGAACGGTTTGAGTCTTAAAGATTGAAAGTCAGTTTTTGCAAACCAAGTGATAACAGAGTTTAGACATCGCCAAAGTGCCCAGAACCGGCAAAGGACGAAGAGCACAATTGATTTGAGCGAATTCAGACAACTTTCTATTTTTGGAAAGTTTGCTTTTTTGCTTTTCCTATTTTTTAGGAAGTTTCATTTTTGGCATTTTTAGCTCGATCCCCGGGATGGCTATTTTTAGAAAGTTTTCCCTATTTTTTAGGGATGTCTGCTTTTTGCTTTTTCGGAGTAGGGACCTAGGGTTTGCACTAGTACCATTGGCTTGCATTGATCGCAATCGAAAATTTTCAAGTTTTGACCCAAAAAGCTAAGTTCCTACATTTTAGGGGTCATCGCGCTTCGAATGGGTTACCTAAGAGCTTCATAAAGTCCGCCCTATGGAGATGGAGATTCACAAAGTTCGCCCTACTCTTGATAGCATTGGAGCATGAGCCAAGATGTCCGCCCTCCAAGGTTTCCAAAACCTTCTCAAAGTCTGCCCAAGCAACTCTGCCCATGAAGAAGGTCCAAGGAGGCAAGAAAGTACGCCCAAGGTGATGAGTGAGGGTGCCTAACTCCAACAAGTCCGCCTTGTCAAAGTGAAGGAAGTTTCTAAGTGTTTGGAGGTCATAGCCATGGTGCAAGGAAGCAAAATGTCTGCCCTCCTAAGATCATGGATCAAAGGTCTGCTTTGCAATGAGAGTTTAAGGTTTCTCAAGTTTCTCAAAGTCCGCCCAAGCAAGTCCGCCTAAGGAGATGGTGAGTGATGTGTGAACATGAGAAAGTCCGCCCTCCTACAAAGACCAAGTGCATAAGGCAAGGGAAGTCCGCCTAGGACTAGTTTGCATTGAAAGTAAAGTCCGCCTAAGGGTGAAGGAAGCATGGTCATGACCTTCTCAAAGTCCGCCCTAGTAATGGTTGCAAAGTTAACATGATGATACACAAACTCATGGAAGTCCGCCCTACTTGATGAAGTGCTAAGACTTGTTCCATGAGTTTCAAAAACTCCGCCCTATGTTTGAAAGAGCTGTTCCATGAACTTCATCAAGTCCACCCTTGGAAGTATTAATGAAGATGATTGTGTGTTGCCACAAACTCTCTAAACTCCACCCTAATAGATGAACAAGTGTGGTGTCATGAGTTGGTTGAAGTCCGCCTCACTGATGAAAGATCAAACAAACTCCAAAGTATGCCTTGAAAATGATCAGATCATGGTAAGATCAGGTTTGAAGATGAGGTGTTAAGCTGAAGAGGAGTTCAAGTTCAAGATGAAATGATCAGATTTTGGTTAAGTATGAATGAATATGAAGTATGGTACCTTGTCTTGTTCCACCAATCTTCCAAAGTCCGCCCTATGCTGGAGTGTGGTGCCTTGTTTAGTTCCCCAACTTGAAATAAGTCTGCCCAAGTAAGATTCTTGCTAAAATGGAAGACAAGAAGATGATGTCAGCAGAATCTATCATCCATGTTTGAACTGAGTGCAGATTTGGAAAGTCTTGAAAGAAGAATATAGAAGATTGAGTTCGATTTGCAAACTAAAGACCGAATTAGAAACATTCTATGCAGATTCAAAAGGCTAGAGAAGGATTAGAAACAAATTTTGAAGAGATTTTCTTAGTTTCTAATTATAAAATCGAACCCTCATACAAATATTTCATTCACTATCATTTTTACACATGAGGTTCGAATTTCTTGAAGCAAGCTGAGAGCAATTAAGAGAGGTTTTCTGCAGGTAAAGAACATTTTGAGAGAAGTTTTAAGAGTTTTGCTGGTTGAAAGAAGATTTTAAAGGTGATTCCAAGTATAAGTTTGAGATTTTCAACCATTTATCACAAGTTTACATGCAGATTTCAAAGAAATCAGATTGATAGGGAGCAAATTTATCTAATTTTCTGAGTTTTTCAATCTGATTCTGAGTTCTTTCTATCCGTTTCTCATTCAACTCAGTTGGTTGGAGGTGAAATTTCATTTTGTGGGCAAATTCCTTCAAATTTTCAGTAAGAAGGATCATATTAAGACCGAAAATCCATACCTTCTTTCTTATTTCCCACCTTTCAAAGCAAGTTTGGATAAGATTGATGTGATTGCAGACCTGGTTTTTGGATTAAAATCAGAATGTACTTATCCTAGAGTGTGGAGTTTTATTATCATTTTCAAGATTCCTACATGTAAAAACTCCATTCTAATGACTAAATTTCAGTCACCTTTAAGTTCCAAGTAGACAAGGATGCTCCTGAATCAAGGATGAACTGGAAAAGGAAGAATGTCAGTGATACCAACCTCAGACATATCAATCTAAGGGAGTTTAAGAAAAGGATGTTCGGCTTGGACAACCTTGTGCCTACTGTGACCTCACGTAAAATGATGAGGAGTGGCATCGTGCATGTTGTTGGCTTTCTCCCTACTATGCAGTGCACGGAGTTGGTAGTTGAATGTGCTAGGCACTATAACCCTGACAGTAGAGATGTTATATCACCAGACGGAAGAGTGTTGGCCAATATCAGTGATGTAGCCATAAGGGAAGCTTTTAGAATTCCAGAATATCATAATGCTGTATATGTGACCAAGGATGAGGCCAATCAAATGTATCAAGACCACATGGAGGAGTATGAGGCCATCATCAATCATTCATGGCTGGACAAACCAAGAAAGGGTGCCTCTAAGCTGTCAAAGAAGAACTTGACGAGGGCATATTTTAAAGAAGATATTGGAGGCATTATTGTCCTATTGAATCGAATAATGGGTAATCCCCAAGGCGCCCCATTTGAGCCTTGGATGTATTACTTCATAAATGAGATAATGAATGGAGTCAAGATGATTGACTGGGCTCAGATAATAAGCAACAACTTGGACAGCCAACAGAGAAATTTGGAGGGAGATAGAATCTTCTACATGAGTTCATATTTGTTCTATTCCTTTGCTAAAACTTATAGATATAGAGGCCTCACTTGCAGAGGAGAGGTGGGAAACAAGGAGAATCAGTTTCTTGTTTACGATTGTTACCCCCAGCTGCATATGGAAGAAAAATTACATTTCAAGAAGGTGAATGATGCATTTTTGATGCATATCACGCGAACATTGCAAGGTGGATTACATTAGAGACTCTCTCAAGAGTCTAAGGACTTCATAAGCAGATTCGGGTATTGGTATATCCAATACCCAAGATTCACCTATATTAGAATTCAGGGATTTTCTGGATCTCCCTACAAGCTCCCATTTTATCCCACCAACCGAGTTGTGCTGCTAGAAGTTGTGAGGCAACGAGAGCTTCATGACGGTTTAGAGAGAGAAGCAAAAGAAGGAAGGAACATCTTCTCTCACTATTGGAAATGGATTGGAGACATGTCCATCATCACAAGCTGCTGCCACTGTGGAGAAAGAGCTGCCATGAGAAAGGCAAGAAGAAACTTTGATCCATTCCATAAGATGAAAAAGGTAGAAGGAATTGTATTTGAACACATAACTGATTTGGAGGATTATTGGGCTAATGCCAGCGATAGTTTCAAAATCAAAAAAAGATTTTGGTCGAGAATTCCCCTAAGCATGGTGAGAGTAACGAAAGTATTTAGGGTCGTTGATCAAGTAGAAGACAGTCCTGAACTTGAACAGTCGGGTTTCGAGAAGATAAGAAATGAGCCACTTGCCTTGATTGATTGGGCAGACGGGGAAATATCAGATTTGGTAGACCTTATAAAGTCAGTGGTCGAATACTCCAAGTGGTGGACATCTGAGAAGACAAAGTAGCTAAAGTCCAAAGGTGTTGCCTCGACTTATGGTTTGATGGGAATGGATGACTCTATGTCTTCAAACCATGGTATTTCTTTAGGCAATGCTTGGAATCCAAAAAGTGTTGGGTCTCGGAAGAGAAAAGAACTTGCTGGAAGTTTTGGAAAGACCAAGGGAAATAAAGTTATTGGGGAAAGACGTGAATCAAATGAAGGTCATTCGACCTTGAGTGCCACATCTGTTGTGCCTGACCAAAATACAATTGAAGAACATGAGATGGACATAGATATAGAGGATAATGAAGTAAGAGTGCCATCTCCTTCGATTGAAGAGATAATGAGAGAGGCTGTCCAAAATCCAGGCAAGGAACCAGTTTTTACTAGAGCTACAAAGGTTGAAGAATATGAGCCTCCAAAGGCTTTTCTTGATGGTATAGTTACTAGACCTGGAGAAATAGATGGTGGATTTGTTAAAGATACTATGGAGCAATCAACCATTCCAGATTGGTTGAGGGAAAGAATGAAGGCTAAGGCTCCTAAGGAAGCTCTTTCAAAGGAGAACACAACAACATTCTTGGCTATGGTGAGTAAACCGGTTGAAATAAGACAACCCAAACTAGCCAAGAGATTCTCTTTAATTCAAAGAGATAGCGCAGGATTCAGATCAGTGCAGGTAGCTGTACCCAAAGAAGGCAAAACTCGGGATAACATCACTCCTGAGGATTATAAAATCATCACTATGAATTTGGGTAAGCCTACTCAGACCCAAGAGATCCAAGATTTTGATGATTCTTGCAATGCTCTCAAAGCAAGACTAGCCATGGAAAAGGAAAAAAGAAGGAAGGTTGAGGAAGAGAATCAACAATGGAGAAAATGTGTTCTCCATCTAACTAAGCCACTTAATCATGATACACCAGTTACCCCTCCGCAACCTCTTCTGCAGGAGTCGATGAAAGATTATGCGGACATGAAGGGCACATTCAGGCAAGTTAAGGAATGGACCTCAGATGCTTCGGCACGTGCTGACATACTTGTGGAAAATTTGGTATCAACATATGAGTCGGCTTCGTCATTGGTCAACAGAATTCAGGACTTAGCTGCAAATTGGGAGGATATTGAGGAAATCCAAGACAAAATACTTCCACAATTGAGGATCATTCGAGGTCTGTCAAAGCAAGACTTGATAGATGCAGGTGTCATCCAGTCTGGGGATTAGTATGATTTTAACACTTGGTATTGTGCCTTGGTCACCAGGATTGAGGTCTTGAAGAAATCTGAGACAAGTGTATTGTGTGGCATAAAAAATTTGGCAAAGGGAGGGAATGCGAGAAAAACACCTGCAGGCAGAGAACCTGAGAGCCAGAATTCAGTCGAGCTTTTTCGAATTCTCGAGGATGATTGATAAGGGCAATCTCTCAAAAATTGTGAGTTTTCTCCTCGTTGACGAAAACTTTCTTGCCTAGGCAGTTGAGTGGGAATGCATCCTCGCCACGTGTACTGGCAATGTGGACGTCGTCGACTTCCAGATTAGTAACTTGCCAAGTGTCACTATGGAAGAGTTTCGACTCATTGTGTGTCTAGATACATTGAATTTGCGAAAGGGGAAATTGGACACTCACCTCAGTGATAATAACTATGCCACATATCACTCTTTTGTCTGTTTTAACTGATAGAGTTTTGAGAAACCCTAATTAGGGTTCGTAACTTTCAATCTGGGCCCTTGATCACTGTTTGATCTTGACCGTTCATTGTTTCCTAGAAAACTATATAAGGCTACCTCTTCTCATTTGGAGAGTGTGAGGTTTTTGATATGTTGCGTGAAGGTCATTTTTCAAATAATACATTGCATGTGCGCTTTTTCTTAAGGTTTCAATTTCCTCAACACATTAATTAGAAGTTAATTTAGATTTGCTTTCAAAGTTGTTAGAGTTGAATGAAGGATTTGATAAGTATTAATTAACGGTGCATCTCCGCTCATACTTTTGGTGAATGGATGATCTCCATTTCACTGCGCAAAGTTAGTTTGAGCCTATCCCCTGTGTATGCCAAAACTTCAATCATAAGCACAACCCATTGAAGATTGCACTCGCTTTGTGTAGTTTTCCTTAATGTGGCGAAGCAAAGTGTGGTTTCCCGAGAACACCCAATTAATACCGTCTTCAGAATTCGTAGGTTTAGATCGGCTTTCTTAACCCTATCCCCTTTTCTCCTTTTTGAAAGTCTAAATCCCGGAAAATCCATAAAAAAAGAGAGCCAGAAATTGACAAATTTATCTAAGTCCAGAAGCTTGAAAGACATTTGTAAACGTATGTCCCCCTTGAGATTTTCAGCATACACTACCCAAGTAGCTATCCCACTAAAGTCACTTGTTCGCACATATAGACCTTGGAATCGCCAACGGTGATTTTTCAGGAGAGGATAGAATAGCTTTGGGTATCTTATTCTAATGTTTGGTAGATGATAAAACGTACACCAACTTGTCCCAAACCACTGCTTTATTTTTTAAAAGGCAAAAAGTAAAAATTGTTTTGGGCTGCAACAGATGGAAAAAGGAACATTTTTTTCTTAATTTCTATGAATTTTCATTGTTTTTATCCTAATTTTTTTCTCATTAATTGAAAAAACCTTTTTTGTTTTGCTGGTCAAGCCTGAGAAAGAATATGGCTACAATGGCCTCAAGTGCAACAAGGGTATGGGGAAGATTGTGCACTCTCAAAATCCCCAGGAACCTTAATGTGGAAAATATGGTGAGAGGTAAAGCTTTATTTGCTGCCAAAATTGACATTTTTCTTTTCAGTCACATACTGTATAGGACTTTAGATGCCTTCTCTATCATTCTAGATAGTCTAGTCCAACAGGACTTGGGATGCTTTGGATAAAAGAGGAGAGTGTTGTTGCAAGCAAGGTTATATGAGTGTGTGGGTGCAAGGTACACATGTTTTGGGTACTTAGTAGCTAGGGCAAGTGCTCAAAACTTGGGAATGTGGCTGTAATTGTGTGGGGATGTGCCAGCTATGTTTTGCTAAAAATAGGGGTACACTATGAGTAAAACTCAAATAGCAAACTTGAACCTCAAAACAAAAGATTATCATGAAAATTACAAGTCCAGATGTATTATGACAAAAGTAGTGTTGTAGGGGAGTGGTAAGAGAGATCTGTACGCCATTTAAAGAGATTAGGAGATGAGTTCTCAGAGATGCCAAAAAAACTATATAATTTGTTGAAACAAAAAATTTAAAACTTGAAAAATGTGAAATCTATAACAAATCTGTAAAGTTCTTCTCCTTATTTTCTTGCTCTCTGAATTTGTAATAGCAGCAAGTTCTTTTTTAGTCTTGAGTAATGCTAACTGAGTACCTTTCAAAGAATCTTTGGTTGTACTAAGCTAAGTGAGCTTATCAATCTTAGCCTTTGTTTCGCTAAACATAGATGAGACATCATCTACAAGCTTGGTTGCTACATCTCTATCTTTGATCATAAGCAAGTAGGCTGTAATGTCCCCAAGTCAAGCCATGATGAGGCTTAACTATGCATTGTCTGCCCTTTCCTTGGATTACCCAAGAGGAAGAGGACTTAGAGCATCATTGGGTAAGTGTTAAAGTCTTTGGCTTGTTCTCTATTCTATTCATAAGTTGTGGGCACATCTTTTTATGCAACTTAAGTGGCTTTTAGCCTAAAGAATTATTATTTCCCCCTTCCGTGTTTAATGATTTAAGAGCCGTACTTTAACTGATTTTAAATAAGCATGTGCCAAAAAGGTTAAGGGGGCGTTGGAAATTAAGGAGCCAATTTTTGAGGGTTTTATTTGGATCATTGAATTGGCTTTGCAATGGATCTATGGCTGAGATTAAATCATCCTTTTGGGAGTCATTATATAACATTTTAGGGTTCTCTTGGAGCTCCTTGTGTGATCAAACTTTCCTCTATTGCTGCTGCAATCTTTGGCTTGAGGCTTGAAACCCTTGAGTATCCCTGGTTTAGGAAAGACATATAGGCTCCCCCTAGTCAGAAGGGTGTGTCTTGGTGGAAGGGCTCTGGTCTGTGATGCCTTAGCACATCATTTCCAGAGCTGCATATTCTTATCAGGTTTGGAGGTCATTTTGGAGGTGTGCTTCAAGGTTATCAGAATCAGACTAGACCTACTTACAACAAAATCCCTGCATATTCATGAGCATCATTGAAGCTAACATCAACAATGGCAAGTGGGATGTCTTTGTGAGACCTAGCACTGGTTTTTTGAGGGTTTTGACAATGGCGGCTAGGGTTTTAAAGGTATTTTTGAGGTAGTTGAGCATAAATCTGCATATTGCAGGTCATATTCAGCTCAAGAAAATAAGAAAAAAATAATGTAAATTATTTGTGAAAATTCTGGACAGATTTAGTGTTTTTTTGTAACTTTTTCATATTTAGAAATTTCTATAAATTAGCAGAAAAATCAGATAAATAATTTGATCCTAGGTTTGAGTTTGTTGAAGGGTATTTTATTTGCAAATAAAATTTCAGAATTTTCTGTTGCATATTTTTGGATATGTTGTTTCTCCTTTATTTCTATTTGGGGATGTTACACGGTTTGTAATCAACAAAAAAAAATGCAATAGAGATTGTCTAAATTTCAAACAACCAATTAGAGTCTCAATCTATTAAGATTAAGCTTGGAATTCCTTTTACATGGAATGGAATGGATTTCCAAGGTTCTCGAGGATTAAGGTATTTTTTCTTTAAATCTAAAATAATTGAACTTTGAGCAAACTCAATATTAATATTGATTTGGTGCCATATACATTCTTCACGATTAGAGGTGACATTTAGTCAATTATCAATTGGCATTGTTGTATGCTGAACCTCTAATGAGTCAATTAAGATGAAGTCTTTGCTCAAGCAATTAATAAGACAATTTTAATTTTAAGCTCTCTGTCAATTTTACATTGTTGACATGTTATTGAAAACCTATTTAACTTCTTTATTTTATTGTAAAACATTTTTTGTAGAAAGTTTGATATACCCAACTAAAAAACATTGTCCTTAAACCCCTCTATAGTGCATTGAACACAACATTCGACAAGATTAGCCTCTCATACTTTGGGAAGAAAACATTGCCCTTAAACCCCCCTATAGTGCATTGAACACAACATTTGACAAGATTAGCCTCCCGTACTTTGGGAAGTGATGCCCTAGAGGTATATTTGAGGGCTAGGGAGGTTGGAGTGATGAGGAGACTGCAAACTTCTGCACATAGTTGCCTTCTCTTACATATCTTCTCTTCTGTTTCTTTGTTTGTCCAGTGATCTATTGTTCCATTGTATATTAGGTGTAGGGGGGTTGTAGTGTTATTAGAATAATATCTTTAATGGTCAATTATGTAATTTATTGTAAATATTAGTTAGTTTCTATTTTACAATTGTTTCTATTTAGAAACATCGTTTTGTAGATTCTTTAAATGATCTTTTGATCATTTCTTTAATTCATTCAATATTTTACCAATTGCTTGCGTAATATGGTATTAGAGCAAGAAAGAAAATAATATTGTTTTTCAAAAAAAAAGTTCGAAAGGAATTTTTTAAAGAAATTTGAAAAACGATTTTTTCGTTAATTTTTAGTTTCAACGTTGCTTTTGGGCGGAATTTTTTTCATTTTTTGCATCATTTTGGTGCGTTCTTGTTGCAACCCTTGCGTTTTGGTTCCTCTGTGTTTGTCGACTTGCATCCACGGGCTCACTATTTCTTTTGTGAAAAAGGGTTTTGTTTTCCATGCGATTTCTGGTTATCACGAATAAACTCGTGCACGCAATCTGTGTTTTTTGGTGCAGTGTTTTATTTTGTGATTTTTTCGTGATTTTTTTCTGAGATCTTCATCTTTTTACTTGCGAATTCAAGCTTCTTCAGTGGCGGTAGTGCTTTTTCGTGGATTTTCTTTTGCGATTTTTTGTTTTTCAGGCGACGGGTTTTCGTGTTTTTGAATAAATGTGCGACATGACTTTTTGCAGCCGAGGGTTTCTGTGATCAGGGTTATTTGCATGCATGAATTTTTTTTCTTCTTTGTGTTCGTGCTTCGATTTGCATTTTTTTGGGTGTCATTTTTTGACGCGATTTCACAAACCTCCATTTTTTCTCAGACGGGTTTTTCTAGTTCTTTCTACCCGCACCCAATGGCTAGGGTTTTTTGCATTCCGCGACCTGTGGTGATGGCTAGGGTTTTTAGCTCAACCCTTCGATTTTTTGTTGCCAAAGGCACAATTTTTTTCAAAAAATAGTAATTTGTTTGTTCTGTTGGCTAGGGTTTTTTGCTAAACTCTTTGGGTTTTTGCCGAAATTAATTTTTAACTATAGATTCCTTGTGGGTTTCTCCCATATTTTTTTGGGTCTTCGTCAGAATTTTTGGGTTTGTCGAAAAGTTTACCTCGGGATTTGTGCCAACCATATAGTATTTTTTTCAAAGTTTGTACTTGAATCTACTTTTGTTTTTGCATTGGGATCTGTGCCTCAGATTCCATAATAAGTTTTTCACCTTTTTTCAAAATTTCTCGTTTTTCATGCCTCGATAAGCGTGCAAAATGGTGTCATTGACCAACATCATGTTGGAGGGCAGTCAGTGATGCAACGACAAAATTACAACACATGGAAGCAATGAATGATGACCATCTTTGAATACCGTTGCCTCGATCTCGTTTTGGCTAAAGAAACTCGTTCTACCACAGCTAGACACGATCAAGATAAGTTTGACGAGCGCAACTGAGAAGCGGTTATGCTTATCAAGCTTTCAATTACTGATGGTCAACTGTTGCAAGTGCCACTTGGCAAGACAGCTGTAGAGATATGGACTATTCTGAAGCATCTCCATGAGACATCAAATAAGTGCCGTGCGTTCTTCCCAAAGAACTAGCTATTTTCTATCATGATGGATGAGCGTATGTTCTTACAGGATCATCTGACAAAGATTATGAACATTTGGGATCAACTCGAAGCAATTGGCGGGAAAATGAAGGAAGAGGATATTGTAGTTATAACCCTAAAGAGTCTACCTAAATCCTATGAGCACTTCATAAAAATTCTCAACATTACTTCAATGAATGTTGACCTGGAATTTCTAGAGCTGTGCACCAAACATTTGCAACAGGACTATTGGAAACAACAGTTTGGTAGTGGTGCCACTTCGTCCTCCACCGAGCAAGCCATCGCAACCAAATTCTTTCACAAGGATAAAGGCAAATCTTAGTCATCTTAGTAGAAAGTCCCCAGTCTATCTTAGGATAGCTTGAAGAAGATGAAAGTTCAGTGCAACTATTGCCACAAATATGCCCACTTGATAAAGGACTGTTGGAATCAGATAGCTTTCGAACAATGGAAGCAGGGAGGGTCTTAGCCTAAGGCCAATGTCGTAGAGCACTCGGAGTAGAAAGAATCTGCATTCTATGCTTTCATGGCGAAGCGTCCCGCAGATCATGTGAAATCTTCTGCTTGGTACATAGACTCTGATGCATCTCGACATTTCATTCGTCGATGTGATTGGTTCACAAACTACTCACCTTTCATTGATTTAGTCACTTTTGGAGGAGGTGAAGAGTATACTGTTTTGCGGCAAGGGCAATGTTCAGATTCAGTCTGGTGGGAGGAATCTCATTTTCCTCAATGTATGCTACGTTCCTGCATGGAACAAAACCTTCTCTCTGTGAGCCAGATTATGCGGCATTTTCCTTAGCTTGATGTGGTATTCAGTTCACACAAGTGTTCGATTGTTGATCGTGCGACTCGCACTACTGTGGTTGTTGGCATTGAGGATCATGGTCTTTATAGACTTGTGGATACGGGTGATTCTCTTGAGCATGCCTTTGCAGCTAAATCATCTTCTATTAGCAGTCTTTGGCATCGGTGGTATGGTCACTTGAGCATTCTTTACCTCGCTAGCTTGTTCGGGAGGATCTTGTTCTTGGCTTACCAGAGATTCAAACTTAGAATTACCGAGTTTGTGGGGCTTGTCAGGCTAGTAAGCAGCACCGGACACCATTCAAGGATGGTGACTCATGGCGAGCCTCAACGGTATTGCAGTTGGTTCACACTGATGTATGTGGTCCAATGAATACACCTTTTGTTACTAGTTGCAGGTATTTCTTACTTTTTGTTGATGATTTCAGTCGTAAAATGTGGGTGTACTTTCTTAGACAGAAATCAGATGTGTTTATTGTATTTTAGAAGTTTAAGGCCTTAGTAGAGTAAGAGTTTGGTTGTCCAATAGTCACTCTTAGTTCAGATAATTGGGGGGGGGGGGGGAGTTTTGTTCTACTGCTTTCTCCAACTTTTGTGATACTCATGGCATCAAACACTAGTTAACCACACCGTACACTCCTCAATAGAATGACGTAGAATGTCGCAATCGCACTATCATTGAAATGGCTAGGTCAATGTTGGAACGCAGGAATGTTCTTAAGAAATATTGGGCAGAAGCAGTATACATTGCAGTCTATCTCCTTAATCGGTCTACCACACAGGCTGTTAAAGGGAAGACTCCTGAGGAGGCTTGGATTGGTCGGAATCCTAAGATCAGTCATTTGAAAGTCTTTGGCTCTTTAGCTTATGTACGGATTACAGATGCCAAGCGCTCCAAGTTGGATTCCAAGAGTCAACTTATGTTCACTGGGTACAGTGACAACCATAAGGCTTATTGGCTGATTGATGTGGACATTGATCGTCTTATCTTCAGTCGTGATGTTGTTTTTGATGAAGAACGAGGACCTTTTCAGCTTTCCTCGTTCGAGCAGAAATCTGAGGATCAACCTTTGAAGGCTTCTGATTTTTGTGTTCGTCTCTCATTTGTTTCACTTGATGGGAGGAATGATGCAAACTTTGAATTTGATGACGCACTACTTGAATTTCATCCGGATGATGTTAATCTTTCACCTGTTCAACTTGTTCCAGATTCTGTTCCAGTTATTCCTCCTGCATCTGATGTTGGTTCATCTACTCTTTGGCCTAAATGGTGGGCTAAGACCATAAGTGATCTTCAACCTGATGAGCTCATTGAGGGTAGTTCTTCTAGAAACAAGAGCAAGCAGCAAATTACAATCAACTTTTCTCTCATGGCTAACATTCATAGTATTTTTGAGCCCCAGACATATTTTGAAGCTAAAGGGATTCCTAAGTGGGAAAAGGCTATGGAAGATGAATGCCATAGTTTTCTGAAGAATAACATTTGGGCCCTTTTTGATCTTCCATCAGGGAAGAAGCCCATTAGCTGCAAATGGGTATATAAAGTTAAGTACAAAGCTGATGAAACTCTTGACAAGTACAAAGCTCGTCGAGTTGCTAGGGGGTTCTCACAGAAGGAAGGCATTGACTATGAGGAGACTTTTGCTCTTACAACCAAAATGAGTACCATACGGCTTGTCCTTGCCTTAGCAACTCAATTTGGTTGGAAAGTCCATCAAATGGATGTTAAGAGTGCATTCCTCAACAGTGAGTTGCAGGAAGAGGTCTACATGACGCAACCTCCAAGGTTTAAGGTTGCTGGAAAAGAACATTAGGTGTGCATACTAGTGAAAGCACTCTATGGCTTGAAACAAGCTCCTTGGGCTTGGTACATCAAAATTGACAAGTACCTCACATATATTGACTTTCAGAGGAGTCCATCTGATTCTAATCTGTATGTCAAAAACATTGGTGATGATATTCTTATTCTTGTTTTCTATGTTGATGACCTTATTATCATTGGTAGTTCGACACTTTTGATTGATCAAATCAAACAGAGTTTGTGCCAATCCTTTGACATAAAAGACTTGGGACTTTTGCACTATTACTTAGGTGTTGATGTTTGGCAGACTGAAGGTAGTATCTTCATCTCTCAGTCAAAGTATGCTCACAGTTTATTGGACAAGTTTCGGATGCAAGACTACAAACTTGGATCCACACTTGTGGAGAAAGGGTTGAAATTGACAACCAAATCAGATTCACCCGTGGTGGATGAATCGACATTTAGGCAACGGGTGGGTAGTCTCATCCACAGAAGCAATAGTCGGTAAAAAAACCCGATTACTCCCGATTAATTGGCAATCGGGATTGTTCCCGATCAATTCCCCCCCAAAAATTGGAAAAAATTGTTGACTGATTTTTTTTTGATTTTCAACGATTTTTTCCATTTTAATTTGCAAAAAAACGCGATTAATCGCTGCACAAAATCCTGTCAAAAAAACTCGCCATGAAAAACCCTAGAATGTTAAAAAAAATCAATAAATAGTTGAAGTTTACAGAAGCCAAACGGAAGTTGAAGCTGAAAGGTAGCAAATAGAAATTCAAAACGAAGCAATTAGAAGGTTTTTTTTGGTCGTGCGACAGAGCATTACTGGTGACTGCAAATTTTGAGGTATTTCTATTTAGTATTTACGATTCTTTCTATACCAGTTCCAAACATTCTAAACTGTAAATTCCTTGACCATGGAGACTTTAGGGAAACAATTGCCACATGTATGAATTTTCTGTATGTTTGCCATTGTTATGTATGTATACGTTTGCGGGAAACTCATATTAAAACTAATATGAGACTGCTTCTAATATATGTTTTAATATGTATGTATATGTTTTAATGTATATTTTAGTTTGCTTAATATGTATAGTTTTAATATATGTTTTAATATGTATGTATATGTTTTAATATATTTTTAGTTTTAATACCGACTATGTATGTATAATAACTAACTGGTATGCAAAATTTAATAACTGGTATTACCATATTAATATTAAAACATAAAACATATGCAAAATATAATAATTGGTATTACATTTAATGTATGTATATTAGTTTTAATAGATTTTAATAACTGGTATTGGACATATGTTTTAATATATGTTTTAGTTTTAATATTAAACTTCTCTATGTATAAATTAAGAAACTAATATGAGTTTGCCATTGTTATGTATGTATATGTTTTAAGAAGTTTGCCATTATTGCACATGTATGTTTTATTTTCTGTATGTTTGTTATGTATGTATTATGTATGTATGAAACTAATATTGTTATGCATGTATATGTTGAATGGTCATTGTTTGGGATTATGAATTAAATGTTACGAATGATTAAGATGACTTTGTAATGCAAGTACATTCCCAAACCATTAAGAATATTTGAATAATAATTATGGTTAGAAAATTCAACAAAAGAGGTTTCATACAAACTGTTTGACAAAATGCCTGTGAAGCATAATTTGAAAAAAATTGCCAGTTTGTTCAATATTTTGACAATAACCTGGGGTTTCAAGTTTCAACAATCCCTTCCTCCTTCAGTGGCCTCACATAAAACCTCTCTTGTGCAGTCACAGTGGATATAAAACCTCTCTTGTGCAGTAATCTTCATATTTTAAAAAACAATACAATAACAAGTAATGTAGGTAATGTATCACCTGACACAGATTTCTGATTTAACATAATTTCTGATTAAAACATCTCACATTTGATGTTGTTGCTGATCGTCCATTTGAGACTGAAGATTTTGATATCATGAGGCAAGCCAACTCTGGTCCTCAATGGGTTGAACGAATTAGGATAAGCTCTCACCCAAGAGCTTCATCATCAGGGCCTCCTGCCCTCTAGCATGTCATTGCCTACATTTGATATTTTGGAATTTTGTACTTAGTTTTACAAGTTGACTTTGTGCAAAGTCACAAACTATATTGTAATTGACATTTTGACATCTATCACCATCTAGATATTATTAATGGTGTAGTATATTTTGTGCAATGTAATCAGTGATATGAATATAAACAACGAAAATCTATTTCCTGCAATTCATGTGTTTAAGTGTCTATTTTATTTGCCTACAATGTCTCTATTCTATGGAAATACCCAAAAATATATAAAAAAGTAGTTTTTGATTGTTTTCCTACAATTTTTTACGTTTTTTTGTAAATCTGATTTTTTCCCCATTTTTTGAAAAAATCTTTACTTTTGTTTTGCCGATTAATTCCCCAAACGATTATTGCTTCCTTGGTCTCATCTACCTTACTGCTACTAGTCCTGATCTCAGTTTTGTAGTGAGCTACATTTCACGCTTCATGACAACCCCCAAGGCTGATCATTGGGTCGCAACGAAGCTTGTGTTGTGTTATGTTAAGGGCACTTCTTATTTTGGACCTCTGTACAACACAAGTCACAATCCTAGGCTTATTGGTTACATAGACTCAGAATGGGCAGGTTTCGTTGATGACAAAAATTCAACATTTGGGTATGTTTTCAGTTTGGGATTTGGTGTAGTCACATGGACTAGCAAGAAGCAGCGGGCAATGGCTCTTTCTTCGACAAAATCTGAGTATTGAGGAACAATTTAGACAACTTGTGAGGTAGTTTTGCTTCGATGGATGCTTTCAGACATGCAAATGTCTCAAGCAGGTCCTACTCCCCTTTATTGTGACAATTAGGGGGTGCTCAAACTTGCCAAGAATTTGGTCTTCCATGAGAGAACCAAGCATGTTGAACTTCATTGTCACTTCATTCGGAAGTTGGTTGAAGATGGATCAATTTCGTTGTTGTATGTTCTGACTGCGGATTAGACAACAAATATCCTCACCAAGTCTCTGAGCCGGACACGTTTGTAAATTTTAGGGGGCAACTTGGTGTAGTTGATAGATTGACCATTAAGGGAGGGTATTAGAATAATATCTTTAATGTTTATTTAATGGTCGATTATGCAATTTATTGTAAATATTAGTTAGTTTCTATTTTACGATTGTTTTTGTTTTGGAAACATCGTTTTGTAAATTCTTTAAATGATCTTTCGATCATTTCTGGAATTCATTTAATATTTTACCAATTACTTGCATAATAAGTGTCAGATGGGAAGTTGTGCTTACATGCCCTAGATTGCCCCTTGTGAGCACGTATGCCATCAAATAGAGTTGAGACCTTTCAAGTAGCATTCCTTATGGTGCAACTCTATTGTCTTGTGCTACACTACTATCACATCTCTCTTCTATGTGCCTTTAGGTATTTAGGAAGGTGAGGTATATCAAATGGTTTGGTATATTGAGAGGTTTAAAATATTGGGAAAATTGTTCTTTTGTGCCATCACTTTGGTATAATGGTGGTTTTACATTGGAGATATGGGCATATTGAAATGTGGGGAGTGATAAGGTTGAATTGATAAGGGTTTATTCTAGGAGTGATAAGGCAAAAGTTATAACCTCGAAATATGATAGATTGAATTCAGATTTGGTCATCAAGTTCTATCAGAGGGACTTTGTGTGGGCATATTGCACATCGGTCTTGTGCAAACAAGGTCAAATATAATTTTTGCTTGACAGATAAATGGAGGCATATATCGCATCAAATTTAATTTGGCAAAGGAGCCATGACTTGACACCACTGTTTGCTCAAAGTGCCTTGAAATATCACATATTAGGCACAAAAGTGGGTTCTAGTTTTGTAGATATTAAGGGCAATCCTTTGGATATGGCAATTGGTGCATCATAGTCTTTGAGGGAGTCTTAGTCAACACTTACTTCTACAACACATAGCTCAACCATAGGTGGAGGAAACATTAATTTTTTCTTTGCACCTTGTGCTTCACCAAATTTGCAAACCATTTTGGAGAGTACAAGATGTAGGAAGCATGTCCATAAATAGAAAACTAGAGTCATGTTATATCTTTAATAGAAAACTTCAGGTAGTACATAAAAATGAAGACAAATTTCATGAGAGTATGGGCATAAATTTGGGCCAAAATATCTTCCAAGAGAAAACATACATGCTTTAAAGGCGAACGGTCTAATACTAGCTACCTTTCTTCCAATAACCTGAATCCGTGCAGTAACTAACATTGTATGGGAGACTGCATTGTATCAAATTTTTACTTTAATAGCCCAAGTTTGTAGTCAGTGTAACAATGCCTATTATATATGATTTTTTTGGCTGTTTGTCTATGTATCAATCATTATTAGCTCTTGGGTTATTATATGAGTTAGTTGACGATTGTATTCGAGTCCTTTTAAGTGGTCTTAGTGTTGTCAAGTAAAGCAGTTTGATCCTTGGCCAACTATCTCTTCTCTACTTCTGTAATAATTTCATGTGCGAAGAAATACATATTTTGCTCTTATATCTGTTATGCATTGTTATCTCTGTTATTAATTGAAGTATTAGTTTTATCAGATAGAGCAGTAAGCAATGGCTAAAATATGATCAGTGCCTTTATCCAATGCATGAATGCTGGCATTTTTGTCAGATAGAAAAGTTGGAGGGTGTTGTGTGCATGTGTGGAAGGGATGGCAGGAAGCTATGAAATTAATTGTTGTTCTTTGACTGCCATCTCTTGAAGAGATCATGCTTTGTGTATTTTTGTTGAAGCTATTCTATTCGACTGTAGTTGCTAAGAAATATTTGCATATGTTATACTATTGTATGGCTGCAGTTTAGCTTGTCAAAGTCAGATGTTGACTGCATGTCTCTGTATAGCAAATCCTTGGATAGGTGGACATTCTTGCTAATCCTGCAGCAGTGGATGTTTGTGCTGTGTTTTCTCAAATTTAAAAGAGCTGTGTTTGGGACGAGATTATTGAGCAAAAGTAAGAAAAACCTGGCTTGCAATCAGACAGTAAACTGCTTTTGTTAGTATTGCACTGCAATGCTGTCCTTTGGTAAGTTTTGCTTATCATATAATTTTAAATGCTTACCAAGGGTCTCAGCTTATTTTTTTAACGAAACTTGCTGCTTTTAGTAGCCTGCTTGCTTATGGAGAATACAACATTTGAAGTTTTTAAAATTAAGTAGGCTGTGGTAGCACTTGTAGACTTGATACTGAAGTTACATGCCTTATTATTAAAATCAGAAAGGACATGAAAAATGTAAGACAATACTGCTGGATTGGCAAAGGAAGTATCAAATCATCATGTAATTACATCTGATAGGATAGTTTAGACAAGTTCTCAGGTTGGTCTTTAATATTATGTGCTCCAAGACATACCAGAACTGAACATTACCAATGAATTTTCACTATCTGTATTTTTTTATCAACTCCTTTAAGTTCAAATGAACATTCTTGCCAGCTCTATTT
Source organism: Cryptomeria japonica (assembly GCF_030272615.1). Classification (NCBI taxonomy): domain Eukaryota; kingdom Viridiplantae; phylum Streptophyta; class Pinopsida; order Cupressales; family Cupressaceae; genus Cryptomeria; species Cryptomeria japonica. The sequence continues at coordinate 367,133,201 of NC_081414.1, read as the reverse complement.
GGTGATTGAGTGTGAACTTCTTTCCCTTTTATTTTAGACCATTTCCAACCTCCTATTTTTTGTAGCTAGTCATTTTCCAAAAGTTGAAAGTTGCCACTATTTTCTCTTTGAGGTTTACCGTGCTGGTATGAGAGCTTTTGCAACAGCACCACATCTTTTGATATAATCTTTCTAGAACAGATATAATTGTGCTAACAGTTTCTTCCCAACTGCCTTCTGGAAATTTATCATCTACTCACTTGAGGCATTGTGTTGATTGCATTCAATCTAAATTTTAAATATCCTTTTACTTGTTAGGCAAGATGTGGGCAAGCTGTAATAAGTTCAATCCTTTGTCACACAACGGATCTTTTGGTTTCCATCATGTTTTGCTCTAGAACTATTGTTTATATTCCTCTTTTTTGCTCTTGGATTTTCATGGTTATTGTGAGAAATTTAAATAACTACTAGCCACTGCTTATCCATAGGAATGACTGGCATGACAATTGATGTTGATTGTTGACATTCACATCATTCAATGGTTGCTTCCCTTTTTTCTCGTTAAATTTCAAAATAAACTATAACCTTTTTTGGTAAAGTTGAGTTACTGTAGATTTCAATGCAAAATGATGTCCACGTGCCAATAACTATTAACTGTCTTCTCCATGTCTTGTTCTGGAGACAACTTTTCGGAGGAGCTTAAAATGACCTTTTAATATTTCTTCATGTAAACAATGTAGTCAAGTTTGGGAGTTTTGAATAATCTAAAAGTTCACTTATTTTTGATATATAATAAAATATGGTCTATTTGTTGAATATGACATCTTTTTTCTCTTGTTTTTAAGTTTATAGTGTATTATGCTAGATGCCTCATTGATTCCTTATTTTACTTGTGGCTGCAGGAAAATGCACGTCTTAATGCTGGGAAAAACACCCATCCATTCTTTATGCAGAAAAGATCACTACAGACAAGAGCAGTAAATATTTCTGAGACTCAATTTGAAGCTAATCGGCAGAATTTGAAATTGTCAGAGACATTGGTTGCACCTTTGCCACCTTTTCACATAACACAAAATGACCAGGTATGATAATATTTTTGAGCTTATTCCTCAAGGGAATTTAATAATTCAACGTTAATTAGCTTTGAGAATTTAAGAAGGGTGAAATTAAATGCTTTATTGATCTTATGTTCTTAAAAATTGCTAAATACTTACCTAGTTTCATGTTTTGGCTGATAACATTTTTAAAGCACTGACTTTGTTATTATTGCAGATGGAGATTGCAGCTTTGGATTGGAAAGGTTGGGAGTTTGTAGAGAGCAATATTTGGCAGCAGGAAGGTTCCAAACTTTTTGAAGAGGCCTTCCAAGCAATGCCAGAAGACGACATTAAACTCTTAAAATCTGGGGGTTTTAGTTGTTTCCTTAATGGCAGCAAAGATTCATCAAACGCCTTTCCTTGTCAGGATGTTTGGTCTCAGGTTGAACTGACAGAACATTCAGGAGGTTTAGACAGGAAGAAAAAGCAACTTGAGAAGCTATTTGCATACTTGGAGGTGATATTTTGTGAAATGCACGAATGTTATATTTACAGCTTGGTTAACAATCTGCCATCAAAACAAACATGCATAGAGACATAATATTTGAAACAGCTCGAATTAAGAATTTTATTTATGCTGATGTATGCCATTATCTATTGTGTGGGATGCTGCAGAACGGGGCAAAAATTGGGGAACCTACTTTATCTGCTAATCTAGTGAAAGATTCCTGCAGCAAATTATCTTTAGAAGATCTTGAGCAAAGGTGGAATGCTTTATTTTTTTCTCAGAAATGCTGTTTTTTATAAGCTTATGCTAGTAAATGCAAAGAAATGAGGTAAGAGATGTTGACTTCGATGTCTTATTTCACAAAGAGGAGAAGCATTATATAGAATTAGAAATGCACTATTTCATCTGCCATATTACAAGGAAATACAACAAGATCATTAAGAATTGCAACAACTACAACCACTACACTAACTTTAATGACTTGCACCTAACTATCCAAGTAGAGTAAAGTTTGAATACACTTCATTGCATTGTTATACTAATATATACATGTACTAACTCATTAAATTAGCAGTCTGCTCTTGAGAGGAACATAAAAGAAGATAAATGTCTTCTCAATCAACCAGTTGTTGAATATAGTGATGATGAATCTCAATGTGTTTGGTTTGAGTATGATAAATTGGATTCTTCACCAACTTCAATACTCCCTGATTAGCACAAAAAATGGAGTAGGAGTATGCTTATGTAGCTGAAAATTTGTCAAGATTTTGCATAACCAAAGTGCTTCACAATTGACACTCACAGCTTCCTGAATGTTCTGTCAGCTCAAACTTTTCAATTTGCATAACCGAAGTGCTTCACAATTGACACTCACAACTTCCTTATTGTTTGCTGAAGTTTACTTTGCCAAGAAATCACTCTTGAATCCAAGGAGAAAATGTAGCTGATCGTAGACCACCAGTTATCCATAGATCCTGTCCACTCAGAGTTTGTATACCTAATCAAACGAAAATCTTTAGTCCTCTGATAGAATCTGATAGGATATGCCAAAGCCATGAGTACCTTCGATATATCACTGAACTCGCTTCGCAGAGATCCAATGTGAGGGCTTTGGTCTTGACAAAAATCTAGAGAGATAGCTAACCGTGAAGGAAAGATTTGGTCTAATGGTTGTAAGATATGTCAAGCTGCCCACCAATTGTCTGTAGTGAATCATCAACTGATTATGAATCCTTGGAGACTGACAACTTCAGCTTGACCTCCATAAGCGTCAAAGATGACTTACAAGCTGCCATCCTAAAAAACTCCAAAAGACTTGTGGCACATTTGATTTGTACCATGAAGATTGATGATCAGATTGTCAAAACTTAACTCTCAGGCAATAATATATGAGGTCTATATCTGAAATGTCAAAAGTTGCAAACTAATATGATTTTACTCGATGAATTATAGTCTTTGTGCTACATTTGATGACAAGATCATTAACACATACAATATCGTTGCCATCCCATTTGACATAAAGTTTGGATTAGAAAGACTCTTCTTAATCGAGAATCTTTTAAATGTTGGTCAATTTTAAGATACCAGCCTTAAGGAGCTTGCTTAATCTTTTGTATAAAGACTTCATTAACCTGCAAACCAGATGTTTACGTCTAGGAACCTGAAAACTCTTTAAGTTGCACCATGTAGACTGCCTCATCGAAGTCCTTGTTCAAGAAGGCACTTTTGACATCCATTTGATACACCTTCCAACCAAATTGAGTGGCTTTGGATAGAAGAAACCAAAATGTGACCATCTTATTAGTAGGAGCAAAAATCTCTTCAAAGTCTGTACCTTCCTATTGTAAATATCTCTTACCAACAAGATGTGCCTTGTATTTGTTTAATGAACCATCAACTTTGCATTTTACTTTATAAGCCCATTTGCATCCAACTGGCATTTTACCTAGAGGCGATTTGGCCAACTCCCAACTATGATTCTCTATCAATGCATCATATCAACCATCATATCAGCTTCCCATTTTGGTTTTCCTTATGCCTAAAAAAACTTTTGTGGTCCAGAAGCTTGACAAAGATTAGAAGATAGAACAAAAAATGAATATGCTCATTGAAATAATGATCATTTATCTTTTCTTTGAGGACATTCATTGGATTGACTCACAATGTGGAATATTATTATTTAGGTCTCTGATGTGTCTCAAATGAATGCTGCAAAGGCAAGCGCTCAACTGTAGCCTTAGTTGGAGTGGAAACACCTTTATTCTTGTGTCTTTGGTAGACCAGTGGAGAAGAACCAGTAAAAGGTTGACTTATAAGTTGGTCTAATGAATTGGAGGGTTCATCTTTCAAGTGTATTGTAATACTAGACTAAAGATCTTCATTGATTTCTTGTTGAACATATGAAAAATATGAAACTGTCTCTTTTACATCAACATCCCAACTAAAGATGACTTTGTTACTCGAAGTATCAATATGCTTGTGTACCTTAGATTATTCACTATAACCAACAAAGAAATACTTGATGGTTTTGGAATCTAGTTCATAACTTTTCTATTCACGAACCAAAGTTTGTGTGGATACCAAAAACCCGAAAAGATGTTACCTCAGGTTTGTTACTAGTCAAAACTTCATTTGGTGTGAGTTTTTGCAAGGCTTTGCCAAACATCTATTTAGAATACAACCATGTGTTCATAGCTTCTTCCCAATATTGGTAGGGCACATTCTTGTCGTGCATTATGCATAGTGCCATCTCCATGATAGTCTTATTATACCTTTAAACCACCCATTTGGTTGTAGAGTGTATGGTGTTGTTAATTGACATTGAATACCTTTTTTTCAGAGTGGAGGTGAATTCCACCTCATTGGATTGTAGGATCTTGATCCAATGTCTTGTGAACGTTTTAACCATAGTTCCATGGAGTTACTTGATAATGGGATGAGGCAAATGTTGATATGTTTTTTATGACCTCATGCAACACAGAATAAAATACTAAGTATTCTATCCTCTCTTGAACAAAATCCTCTTGAATGCCAAGCTATGTGATCATATGAGGCGACTCCAAGGTTCCAATAGTCAGGTCTTGATTTATACATGGATAGACTCAGAGTGTTGATGTGATTTTGTTGGAATTACAAGGGGGCTTACGTGTATACTTGAACTCTATTGGAACTTGAGATATGATTGACTTGGAAAAAAGATAAAAAAGATAAGAGTTTAGAGAAATCTGATCTATTCCTAAGATCAATGATAGCACTAGATCATGCTTGGATGGACACATTTCTTAAACCGAGCTTTTCTTTGCCATGTTGCCACCAACTACACAAAACCGATGCAATCTTCCAAGGGAAATGTCATATACCCTTGTTTTCTTATAGAAGAAATCCCCGATAATAGCACTAAATAATATTAATTTGATTGATTATTATTATTTTTCACTAGTTGACTGATTAAATGAATAAATTGTTATGGTTGTGTCCCATAAATTGTGGCTGTCTACCATGAGGAAGGAGGATAAATACCACCCAGTGATTTGGAAAAAGGGAGAGGGAGAATAGAATCTGGAAAATAAGAATCGTAGAGTCTGCTCCATAGTCACTGATAACATTCGAAGGAAAAGACCACTTCCTGGTTTCCCTATCAAAGCAATAAAAGGTATTCCTATTTCTGATCTATCTTTAGTAAGTGAGGATCGTCATCTAGGGAAACTAGGCCATTTTGAAAAGGGACATTACAAGTGCTATCAGAGCATGTTCCTGCCAGCCTGAGGGGAATTAGTTGATGCAACTAAGTCAGCAAACCTTAAGGGCTCTAGAAAGAGAAAAAAAAGAAAGCTACATTAGCCATGGAACATGAATTTAGAACCTTTATGGAGCAAACTACTTAGGCCCTGCAAAACATAACAGCAACCATAGGTAATCTTAGGACAAACCAAGGGAATTAAAGGGAAAGATCTCCAAGTCAATTAGAAAGTGATAATAGAATCACCCAAGAGCCTACCCCTAGAACAAATAGACCAGCTTTTCTATTTAGGGAGGAGCAATCCAGAGATGGTGAAGAAACTCGTATCCCCGACATAAGGGAACTCGCTGCAGAATACACAAAATTAGACCTTGAAATTAAAAGAAGTATTCCCTTCTTTGAATTTTGTGAAGCCGATTCAAGGAGAAACCATAGGAAAAAAAGGACAGAGCCCAATAGGGAAATACAAAACAAGGTGGGAAAAAATGACCATTCCCAACTTTGATGGGTTCGGGAAAATCTTACCTCATTCATGGATTCAAAAATTAGAGACTTATCTCACCCTTTGTCCTATGATAGAAAAGGATGCTATCACATTTGCCATACTACACCTAGAAGGGACAGCACATGAATGGTGGCATCATGGCCTAGTTACACAAGACCATAAAAATGTTAAGACCTATGATGCCTTCAAGGAAAAACTTATTGAGAGGTTTGATCACACCCATCCCCAAAAATATTTCAAAGAGCTTACAAAGATAAGATAGAAGGGAACTCTTGAGGAATATATCTCAGAATTCCAAAGATTAGCTGTTATGGTCCCCGGGATATCCGAAGAAAGACTCATCTACCTATTCATAGAGGGGCTAACCGATGCAACCTGAGGCTTAGTAAGCGCTTTTGATCCCCCTACTCTTCAAAAGGCAATCCTTAAAGCTACTGAACTTGAGGCTGCCCAAACCAAAGGGCAAGATCATTCTAGGAAGACAACAATAAAAAGTAAAAACTTCCATGAAAGAGATGGCCGCAAGAGGGCCCTTATTTCTTCTGATGAACTAGAAGAGCTAAGGAGGAAGGCCCTATGTTTTAATTGCAAAAAGAAGTGGGAGAAAGGTCACATATGTGAACAAGTTTCGAACGAGAAGCAAAAAATATGCTACAAGTGCAACGAGGAATGGGGTTCAAGACATGAATTTAAAGGGAAGAACCCAAGAAATAATACATGTTTCAAATGTGGAGGATATTGGGAACCAGATCACAACTGTGTAAAAAGGAGCCAAGCTCTCTACATTGAAACCAAACCTAATGAAGATGAGGAAGCCCCATGTAAGAGGGTAAAATACAGTGAAAAGGATGAGGAGGGGGGAGCCTTAGCGTCCATCTCAAAAGCATCAAAACACCACCCTTTTAGAATCCGAGGAATGGTTAAGGGGAAAAAGGTAACTGCTCTTATAGATAGTGGGGCCACACATAACTTTGTGGATGAGGACTTAGCCACAAAATTGGGATTAAAAATGCAGGACTTCAAAGGATTTAAGGTGGCGCTAGCAGATGGATTTACAACTCCATGTACAAAGAAGGTTCCTCAACTTGTCATCTCTATGGGAAAATACGAGATCAAGGACAAGTTTTATATCGTAAAGTTGGGAGATACAGATCTGATTTTGGGGATCCCTTGGCTGGTTTCATTAGGGGATATCAATCTAAATTTTAAAAAATTAGAACACAGCTTTGATAATAATAGGGAAAGAATCAAATTGCAAGGACTCTTCGATGGATCTCCTAGAGTAGTTTCAGCAAAGAAAATGGGAAAGATTCTCAACCATAACCAAGCAACATGCGTGGCCCAATGCCTAATCTTAGACAAAACCACTCCCAAGGGGAGAGCAGTCCATGTGGAAATCCAGCCATTGCTAAGGGAGCATAAGAAGGTATTTGATGACATCTCTCTAGGATTGCCTCCCAAGAGGGGTTTTGAGCATTCTATTGAGTTAGAATAAGGGACAAAACCGGTAGTCACCACACCCTAACGCCATCCACACAAATATAAAGAGGAAATTGAAAAAACCATCAGAGTTATTAGAGATGGGGCACATTAAACCAAATTTTAGCCCATTTGCCTCATCCATTGTTCTCTCCAAGAAAAAAGATGGCACAATGAGGATGTGCATAGACTACAAGGCGCTCAATAAAAAGACAATAAAGAACAAGTATCCCATTCCTTGAACTGATGAACTCATTGATGAACTTGATCGGGCCACGCATTTTTCTAAAATAGACTTAAGATCAGAGTACCACCAAATCAGGCTAAGGGAAGAAGATATACCAAAGAACAATTTTAGGTGCCATTATGGGCACTTCGAATTCCTTGTCCTGCCATTGGTTTGACAAATGCCCCTGCCACCTTCCAATCCTGTATGAACCACATTTTCAAAGATCAATTAAGGGAATTCCTGTTGGTTTTCTTTGATGATATCTTAATCTATAGCAACACTTGGGAGGAGCATCTAGAGCACATATATAAAGTATTGGGAATACTTGAGGAAAGTTCCCTATATGCAAAACTATCCAAGTGTGAATTTGGTATAGAGGAGATCTTATACTTGGGCCACAAGATCAGTGCACAAGGAGTAAGAGTAGATGAAGAAAAGATAGAAGCCATTCAAAGTTGGCCAAGACCAAAAACCCTCACACACCTATGAGGATTCTTGGGACTTTGTAGCTATTGCAAGAGATTCGTAAAAGGGTTTTCAAGGCTAACAACACCACTTGCGAATCTTACTAAGAAGGGGGCTTTCGCGTGGAATGATGGGGCCCAAGAAGCTTTTGAGAAACTCAAGGAAATCGTGAGTTCCTACCTTGTGGTAGCCATATGTGATTTCTCTCTACCTTTTGAGCTATTTTGTGATGCCTCAGGTGAAGGAAATCGAGCTGAATTGATGCAAAACAAGCACCCCATAGCTTTTGAAAGCAGGAAACTTAAGGATCCAAAAAGGGCATATTCCATTTATGATAAGGAAATGTTGGCAATAATGCATGCTATTGCAAAATTCAGGCAATATTTGATTTGTGGGAGGTTCATTGTAAAAACTGATCACAGTAGCTTAAGATTTTTCGTAAGCCAGAAGGACCAGAATGATAGACAACAAAAATGGGTAAATAAATTACAAGTCTATGATTTTGACATTGAGTATATGAAGGGTAAAAATAACATTGTAGTCGATGCATTATCATGGAAACCTCACCTAAATAATAACAATGATATCTATTGATTGGAAGACATCTATACTCACTGAGTATGCCAAAGACACATTCTTGAGTGACCTAATTGAGGGGAAGATACAGGATGAAAGATATCGGGTTGTGGATGATCTTATCCTTTATAAAGGTTGACTGTTCATTACACCTTGGTTAAAGGTGAAAAAATAAATCTTAAATAATTATCATGACAATCCCTCAGCAAGACATTAGGGGTACTACAAGACTTATAAGCAGATCAGAGAAAGATTCTCATGGAAGGGTCTTAAGGGAGATGTGCTCAAACATGTTAAGGAATGCATGGAGTACCAGATGAATAAGGATGAACAGACATTTCCAGTAGGACTACTCCAGCCATTACCCATCCCTAGTCAAAAATGGGAAAGCATATCCATGGTTTTTATAACAAGTCTACCCAAGGTACAAGGGAAAGTAAGTATTTTAGTGGTTGATCGGCTAACAAAATATGGTCACTTCATGGGAATATCCACAAAATTTAGAGCACCTCAAGTGGTTGAGGTTTTCTTCAAAGAGGTTTTTAGGCTACATGGGTTGCCCAAAAACATTGTAAGTGATTGGGACAATCGTTATAATGTCCCCACTTTAGCAGTTGACCAAGTGTGTGTGCGTTAGCCTTGTTCTACATGGTCCCGAGGGCTAACGAAGGGTTTAAGGGGATCCTGGAGTGTTTTGGCCTAGTCATTTCCAGTTTGGGCCAAAACGAAGTTGATTTACTCAGTTTCAGGCATACTTACTATTTTTAGTAAGTCAACAGGACATAGTGGAGGCCAGTTTTGGTGTTTGGATTTGATACTCCTCGGTGAGAGCTTTCCGACGAGCTATCACTCGCATTATTCGGAGTCCGTTTGTTAATACATTTTAATGCCTGAAGTTTTATTAAAGTAACATTTAATTTAATTGTAAAATATTAAAGTGTTACTCTAATATTTATTTTATGGGGATCTGTACCCAAGGGAGACATAAGTGAATATTTTAATATATGTTTTATATTGCTCATCTTTTATCCCACATTGCCCATGAGAGTTGAGTGGACCCTTGGAAAAAGAATAAAAGAAAGCGTTTGTGGCTTCATTAGATATGTTGAATATGAGAAGAATTGGTATGTGTGAGTTGCAGATCCGTTCTTGGCATTAGAGGACGTCTATCCTCTCTTGTGACATTCTAGACGTCATTCCCTTGGGGTTTGGCCTTTGGAATCCATTGCTATCAGCTTCATTATCAGGCAGATTGGGTGCATTTCCAGCTACAGGCAGATTTAATGTTTGTTCATATCTTCTTCCCTACTTGTCCGATGCTTATGCCCTTTTGAGGAGATGATTTTATGAAGATATTGGACCCGTTGAAGACAAATTAATATTGCTGCAACACTATTCACGTGGGTACTATTCACTTGGGTACTATTCACGTCATTGTAGCAGCAAGATTGAAAATGATTGCTGGAGTATTATGTCAATAATGCTGGAATAATTAGTGAGTTGATAATCTGCCATGTATTTGATTTTATTAAAATCTGAAAATAACATCTTATCAGCAGTAGTTCAATTTTCAGTTTGCATATTATTGTAGTTTCATTCTTGTCCATATTCTGTGATTTCAATTCCATGTAAAACAAACCAACATTTCATTTCCGGAGCCATAAGGGAATTTAAAACATTAAACGGAGAAATAAGGAGTTGGATGCAAACTGTTTGATAAAATTCCTAGCAGCAATTGGTATGGTTTTTGGGCATTCCGGGGTGTCCATTACAATCGTTTCCTTAGTCTCTTTTGGCAAGAACTCTTTAGGCTATCCGGAACAGAGTTAACTCCCATCACAAGCTACCCTCCACAAATAGATGGGCAGACTGGGATCTTCAACAAATGGTTGTGTTGATGTGTCTTTTGTACATGACCAAACACAAAATAAAATACCTATAGGTACCTTATCCTCTCTTGAACAAAGTTTCCCGACTATTGAAGATCTCGCCAAAGGATCTGTCGGAGTAACTCCAAGGTTCTGATATGTAGGTTCTCTATGTGTGGGTAAGCTCTTTGCGGTCTAATGTGATTTTGTTGGAATCACAAGGGGACTTACATTCGATGACCTGAGCGTCTGATTTGCTTTGGATATTATTGGAACGTGGAATTTCACTGACCCTTGATTTTGAAAAAAGGAAAAAAAGGATAAGGGTTGGAACGGGATCTATTTCTAACACTAAGAATGTAGGAGCAATGGATGACCTTTGATGAAACTTTAACTAAGTCTTGCTTTGACATGCTAGGATCATCTCTACAAGGTTAGTGCGATCTGCTGAGGATGGCTTTATGATGTTCAGATCACCGCTACAAGCATAGACATCGTCAGGTTGATGCATATCAATGAAGAAGCGATAATTGAAGTTAAGCTTAAGCTAAATGATTCCAGTTGACTACGCAAGGCAAGTCTGCAATCAACAAACCGCTAGTAGTATGGATATACGAATTTCACTGTTGATCATACAAATTTCTTCCATTCACCTAATAACATGAAATCAAATTTGAGAAGTATAGAGACCATGCAAATTGTTGAATCGACCCATAGAATTCACCATTTCTTCAATGAAGTTTACAAGTCTTTTGCAACAATATGTTGGCAACAATCTTTGTCTTCTCTTTCTACTCTACTCTAAAATGCTAGTAATTATTGACTATTCTCTCTAACTATTTCCTATTCTCTGACTATTAACTATTAACCTTTGCAAATGAGGAGCCGGGGCCTTATATAGAGAGCCCTTTACAGATTGATGGCTCTGATTGACTTAGATGGAAACCCTAATTAGGGTTTGTTATAACAAACTTCCCTAGGCAATGATAAAATTACATTCAACGAGTGAGGACCAATAGGAAGCAGGGGTAGGTACATCGAAGTTTGTGTCACCTCCGATAAATTAGGTACATTGAATCTGGTCATGTTGAGGTGGACCAATCCGATCGGAGGAATGATGACTGGGATGCCACCTTGTCTAACGCTTGTGACTTGGTTGATCCTTTTCTATCTCTAACGTGATGAATGATGTACTTCCTTTGCTTGATGAGGCTTCCTTATTGTCAAGTCTTCCTTCTCCAGTAGCATATCTCGCCCTAAAGTGTTGGCAAAGGTCATTTTTCTCTGTCATCATGTGGTTTCTTCATGTGGTAGAATGAGGTCTTGAAGCTAGCTTGCAACTCCTCAAACACTTGAAGTCTTCCAATGCTTCAAAACACCTTGAGTCCTCCTTTATGCATCTGGAATGTCCTTGATGAGGATGGACTGGAATAGGTCGTCCTTGTTCGGGCTTGATCTTCTTTTATCGGCAAAATAAACCAAAGGATGATTAAGCACATATGACAAATTCATTTCAACATAGCATTTTCCACCTTAAATCATCAACAAAAAGGCATTAGAATGAAATTCGTTCAAGATCCTCCCCAGGGACAGGCCCTATTAGAATTTCGCTCTGGACCCTTTGGAAGGGTCAGGAGCGAAATTTGTATTTTAGCTCAAATTTCATCTTCTCCTTGCCTCAAACTTCTCTTGACCTTTGAATTGCTTTCTCGTGAAGATATCATTGATTTGACCCCCAAAAAGACCAAAAGAGGATTTCGCTTTGGATCTAGGCCAAGGATAGGACCTATTTAGAATTTCACTCTGGACCCTTTGGAAGGGTCAGGAGCGAAATTTGCATTCTTGGCTTAAATTCTTCTCATTTTGTGACCATACTTGGTCAAATGTATGCCTAAGGATCCCTTTAATCTCAACCAATACCAAGTTTGAGGTAAAATTGGAGCAAGATGGAGTCTTTAAGGATTTTGCTTTGGACCCTTTGGAAGGGTTAGGAGCGAAATTCTTGTTTAGGCTCAAGTTCTATCACTTCTCCACTCCAAAATGTCTTCCAAGGCAAGCATACACTAGTCTTCTCTCCACCAAGGTCTGGGAATCCATCTCTTGATCTTCATCATGAGCAAATTAGGTGAAATTGAGAATTTCTCTCTGGACCCTTTGGAAGGGTCAGGAGCGAAATTCTTGACTTGCTTGTTTTCCTTCACCTAAGTCTACTCTTTTCACTTTTCATACTTAGACTTCCATTTTTGAATCCCTCTCTCAACATTACAAAACTTGCTTGACCCTCAAAATGGCTAGAAAGGAGAATTTCGCTAAGAATCATGGCCAGGGACATGACCTATTCAGGATTTCGCCCTGGACCCTTTGGAAGGGTCTGGAGCGAAATCCTTGTCCTAGCTCAAAATCTTTGTTTTTGGTGGCCAAAATCCATCCAAGGACAATCCTAGGGGCATCTCCCAACTTCTCTCACCTTGGTCTAGGCTTGGCTTGGCACAAATTTTGGAAGATAGAATAGGTTTTAGGATTTTCGCTCTGGACCCTTTGGAAGGGTCTGGAGCGAAATCCTTGCTCTTGAGCTTATTCCTTCATATTTGTTGATTATTAGCAACCCAAAGTTATGCCCAAGGACATCTCCAATCCTAATTCACCTTGACCCACACTAGACTTGGCACAAAACTGAGAGAAAAGAGTGGTTTTGTGAAATTTCGCTCTAAACCCTTTGGAAGGGTCAGGAGCATGACTCTTCATCTTTTGTAATGCCCCGCCAGGAAACCCCGAAGGGATAAGCCAAAACACAAGAATAGAGTGCAATAATTTTTTTTTTTTAAAGTTACACCACATTAAGATACCACAAGATATCAAAGATTCAGAATTACATAGCGGAAGACATCAACTAACACCTAAAGAGTTTCCCAACAAGATTACTTAATTTTCACAATTCACTTAACTTACACAATTAATCCAACAAGCTGATTACCTTAATAATGAGATAATTCTTAATTAGGATAATCTCTTTCAAAAGATGGAAATATTAATCACAAGCAAAGATTCAACCATTAAGATCTATTCATAATCTTCATTCAAGCTTTTCGTAAGAATTACAAGCCATACATCTAATATTCTATCACACTAGAATTTCATCAAAAACATATGAGATCTTTTCAAGCATACTTAATTTCCTTAACAACAACTGAATATAATCCATTACTCTAAGTTACATTCTTTCATATTCCAATTTATTGCATTTAAAAGACGATTGCATACATGCATCTACGATAAATCTCATCTAAACCACTTATGCATTCGATCAAAAAGGCATTCAAGAAAGGACTGCATATAAGCATTTAAAGTTAATTCCATTTATCCACTTATCCATTCTAACATAAGCTAATCACACAAGATAAAGCTGAATAAAGGAAACATAAGAGAATAACATCACATAACACCATAATGATCTCGGAGTTCACCCCTAAAGGGCTACATCTCCGGGTCTGCTCAACTGCAAGACCCCTCTGATAAATAATAAAGTTAAGAGTACAAGAGGTTACACCATTACAATCCGGCCATCAAGGCGAAAATAAACAATATACACACGACCACATCGGTCAATTGATACATAAACGATCCTTGAAAAGGAAAGGATCCAGCTGAACATAATCAAAGCTAATACAAAGGTCCAGAAGAGCATCCACAAGACTGAGCCATCACCACCCAAGGTCTAACATGAAACCGATACTCACAAGGGCAGAGACAAAAGGACGACCCACAAAGGTACTCCTAACAGGACAAACGACAACACACTAGCGAACGTAGGGACAAGTGTCATCACACAACCTGGTACGGTTACCATGGCAGGTCTTCATAGGTCCCGGCCTCATACACTGGGTTACCCTGGCAACCTAATCCGAGCCTCCGGCCCATCCAAGCCTCATGTGGACCCACACATCCTCTCGTGAAGACAAGGATGATGGTTTGCCATTTCAGGCCTTCTCACAGCATGTCGAGCCTATGTTAGCACTCGTCCCATGTGTGAGGCACATTTATCTTACTTAGAGATTACATTCTAATCTACTGATAGGTTATCACTTATTAGACTCACTTTCGACGGGTTACCCGGCAGCCACTTTGGGTGCGACCCCCAATCGAAAGCCACTTTCCCATACGTCACTAGACTACACTCAGACGAACTCAAAACCCAAGGAATACACATGGTCAGACGAACGGAGTTCAAGGAGGAGAGGACAACCATCTGGTCAAACACGAATCATCATTCGACACCTACACAAAGGATATGACCAAATATGACACAACCACAAAACAACAGACAACTCAAAACCGAGGACAGAAACAGGTACCCCAAATCATTCCATACGACAGGGACCTATCAAACAAAGCACTCTTGCCATTTCATAATTTAAAAGCGAATACAGAAATTAAACTCGCAAAGGCAACATTCAACAGATACAATCTTTCTCCAAATTAATCTAGACATTAAATGTCGATCAAGATTTCCACAAAGTCTATATTAGATTGCAGTTATCTACCTCATCTAGGTATAGGTTGTTCTTGGTTTTCTAACTCTCTAAGGTTCATTGCATCGAACATACAAAAATACGCCATAACGAGTTCTTTAACCAATTTCACAAGAATATAATCTAAACAACCATTAACTAACTAATTAAGATATTTAATTTTAAATTAACATCATTGATGTACTGGTTCAAAATAAATTCCTACACATTTGTCTTTTCCAGAACCAATTTACGCTATACAGATCAAGGAAATATACATATTTAGGGAAGCCAAATAAAGAAAATCCATTCCCAGATTAACAAATTGTTTCCATGAGCATTAAAGAAAATTACTAAAATTAACTATTAATTAATGAATATATTTAATAATCCACGATTAATTAAATATAACAAATTAATAATTAATAACGGAATTAACCAATTAAGTATTTAATTACCAAAATACGCATTAAAACAAGATGAGTTTGAATATTAACTATTGTATATTATTTTTTTTTTAAAACATTATACAATAAATTGATAACCAATCATACTTGGATTTTTACTTAAATGCCCATATTTAAAATAATCAAAACTTAATTAAAATATTAAACATTAAATAATAATAAAATATTATATGCATTTTTTTTTAATATAAAAAAATACATAAAAAAACAACATTTTTTTTAAAAAAAAAACTAATAAAACAAAGCGTTGAAAAAGAGCGGCGAAGGCTGGGCGCCTAAACCCTAGCCACAAGAGATACCTGCGCGGGTGGCGCCACTGTGGTGCCCGCAGGTCCCGCGGCGCCCTGCGGCCATCGCGGCCCCTGCGGCCACCGCGGCCCCTGCGGCCACCACAGTGAGCCCGCGGCCACTGTGGGCAGCGTACAAGCGCGCGGTGATAAGGGAAAGGGGGAGGAGGAGGCGGGTAGAGCTCCGCTCCCCGCCCTCCAACCCCAAACAAGTTTTCATTTATCTAAAAAAACGCACAGTTCGAAATTTCCTTTTTTTTTTTTTAAAAAAAAACAACAAAACAACATTTGTTTATAAATTTCGGTATACATAGAAATCCGGTTTATAAGCAAAGTATTTTGGTTTCCTTTCTCTTTTCTTTTAAAAAGGGTATCCCTCATTCCCAAACATAACTGGGTTTCAAACACCCACAAAAAGGATAAAATCTGAGGAGTAACAAAAACCCCAACAATCTGAAGAATATCAATTTATAAAAATTTCTTCAACAAAACCCATACTTGGGCAAAATGGACATTTAAACTAAATAACTCATCCATTCTTCCCAACAACATCTAATTTCTAAAATAGAATTCGAATTTGAGAATACCCAATGGAGATTTTAACAAGAGTTCCTCATGAACAACCATTTCCAATTGATATCCAATATTTGGTTTTGAAAAAAAAACAAGAACAATGCAATCAGAAATCAAAGAGATGGTTCTAAACCCTACCTTATCTCGCATTCCTGGCAAGATCTGCTGAAGAGCCCCAATCTGCGACTCCAGGAATCCTTCCCCATCGAAAACCCCCCCAAATTTCATCCAAAAACTTTCTCCAACCAAATATTTTCCAAAAATGTCCATCCTCCAAAATTTCCCAAAATTTTAGGTTATATGGAAGAGTTGACCAAAATTCCATTTTTGGAATTAAAATTTTTATTTAAAAATAATTCTCAAAATTAATTCTTTTCTAACTATATCAACAATTAAATTGCTTTCCAATTAAAATTCGATTTTTCTCATTTAATTCAATTTACCCTTTCTAATTTCACAAGCCAACAGAATACAATTAAATCTATTGCAATTAAATACAAAACTTTTTTTTTCGACAGCATATACAAAATGCATTTAATATTCAAAATCAGCTATTTAATTGAATTTACTCCCAATTAAAACGAGCAATCCAATATCAACGAAAATCGCATAACGAAATCTCGATTAATCTAGTCCATTAATCTCTAATGCACAAATACATATATAATCAAAATAATTACTAAGGACTAATTAATCAATTTAACCATACACACCAAGCACGCAAACCGAGAAGGTCAACCAAACAGACGACTCGCAAATCCAACCAAAAAGGGATTACCGACGGCGACTGACGATGCTCGCTTGAGCACGACTAAGGTCAACTAAGGTCTTACGACCACCTAATCCAACTCTAAGGATTAAAGAGGTACACTCAAACCTGCAAATTCAGGTGAAGACGAACCTCGCACTCATGCGGCGTTGTACTTGAAATCTCCTGCAACCAAGAGTCATACATGCATACGTATATAAAATTTAATGAAAGCGTTAGCCCAATATTAATACCACGAAATAGGAACACTAAACAACTTGCATACAACTAGTGTGGGACCCACATCAACAGCTATGCGTTAAATCAAACCTCTGACTATAATCATAATATTAAGATACACTAACCAAGAATAAACCAAGATAAGAAATTGATTAGGGCAGGGGTACTACATCTTTTCAACTCCAATCTTCTCTGGAAGGCAAAAATACATCACTCTTTACCCAAGGAACAAGGTTTGTAGCCTAAGCAAGGGAGCCGATGAGGTTTATAAAGAATTTCGCTCTGGACCCTTTGGAAGGGTCAGGAGCGAAATTCATCCTTTAGGAAAAATCTTCATCTTTCAATGCTTTCAACCACATCTCAAGGCAAGAACATATCAATCCACCTTCCAACATGCCTTAGAAACCAACACTTGGCCAAAACTAGGAAGGAAATGAGAGCTATGGGGATTTTCGCTCTGGACCCTTTGGAAGGGTCAAGAGTGAAATCCTCATTCTTGGTTAATTTTCCACTTAATTCGTCCAATTCTTCCTCAAATGTGATCAATTCAACTTCCTTCCACCCTAATCAAGGCAATCCACCATCAAACTAGCTCCAGACAAGGCCAACCTAGGGCTTAAGGCAAAAAAGAAGGTCAAATGGAGGATTTCGCTCTGGAGCCTTTGGAAGGGTCAAGAGCGAAATACTCCTTCCAGGTTGATTTCCATCATTTTATTGCTTCAAACCTTCTCTCCAAGGCAAATATGCATCCAAGTCCCCCAAATCACTCCTTAGAAGCTCCAAACTTGGTCAAGTTAAAGAGCAAAATAGAGAAAAAATGAATTTTGCTCTGAACCCTTTGGAAGGGTCAAGAGCGAAATTCCTCCTTATGCTCAAATCCTGACTTCATTTTCATATTTCTTCACTCCAAATAAGTGTTTTGCCCTCAATAATGCTTGGGAATGAGTTAGTTCTAAGTTTGGATCAAAGTAGAATGTCCTATAGAGGAATTCACTCTGGACCCTTTGGAAGGGTCAGGAGTGAAATTTGACATTTGGGACTCTCCCTCAAGATTCATAGATGAAATATAACATTTAAGTATAAGATTCTTATACTTCAAGTTATATTCCATATATACTGTCAGGATGTTTGAGAGTGGTTTCGGACCTCCAGGAGTTATAATGCAAAATCTAGTTTTTGGAGGATTCTTCAATTTTCCAGACTTAGTCAAATTTCAGGATCACGATGACATTCTAGACTTAGCCAAATTCCAGACTTAGACCTTCAAAGATGATATTCACTCACCAAGCTTCATTGACCTCCTCAAACTCAAACAAGACACAATTAGCAACAAAAGCAAAACTTTGTCCTAAGGAAGACTTTCAAAGATGACCTTAACCCGAAGCATCCACTGACTCACCTTTAGCTAAAACAGAGCCTGCTATCTTAGTGATCCCTCTGGCAACACTCAACATGCAAAGGCTAATAGACAAAACCCTAAAAGACCTAGAAAAACAAATCCCAGAAAGCAAAAAGTAGGGGTCCCCATTTGCAATGGGGCGATGTGTGAAAACGTCACAACAGGAACCAAGGGCCTAAATTTGGGTATGACAGTGGAGGGGCAGCACAAATACATATATTATTTAAAAAATTAGTCATAAAAAGATATATAAGAATATTTAAATTTTCATGATGATGATTATAATGACAAATGTTCAAAGCAACAAAATGTTTAAAGTGATGCTTCTAATCATCCACATGTGTAAGCTCCTCCAAACCAATACCAACCAACATTGTTTGTGTACGATCATCATTGATGTTGATGATTTATAGCTTCAGTCGGAGTAGTCTCATAAAATCATACGTATAAGTAATGCTGATTATAGTTGATATGAATGTATACATATTAATATATGTCATAATAATAAGTCTTCTTATTATTATTATATATATGAATATTTATATATGCATAAGTTATATTAATCACATTGTTTATACCAAATCGAATATGAGCACCGTATCTATATGATCATAAGTATCGATTATATTGATCAAATGAAATGATCAATATAAATTGATTCTCCACATTAATAGTTCGATATCATTTATCGCTGTGTATATCAACAATAGTTGATCTCCTTCCAAAAACGACTATGTGAATCGTTACTTGCTGATAACAGTGATAACCAACAATTATGAGAATCGTTAACTATTGTTAACCGATAACAAATGATTAGGAGAATCATTGTTTATTGTTAAACCGATAACAAACGATTAGGAGAATCGTTGTCTTGCAAATCGGATAATTAATCCAGTATGTTGAGAGGCATCTCAATGGAGAGACATTTCTCCACGTACGTGGAGGCATGTCTATTCATCGACATGTCTCCACATACGTAGAGGCATGCCTGTTCATTGACATGCCTATACCGCAAGGTATATATTATGATAGAGTTCGATTCTAATAGGTAAGTATAGTAATCGAAAGTGCAAGCCATTAGATATCGATCTCCTTGATTTTGCAGTCTTGCAAATACTTTATGAATTAAGTTGTGTTCCCTTCACATAAGCAGCAACCTACACTTAAGAGTTCATTGTCATACAGTCTAGTGTGAACCAAGTATTAGAAATAAATTAAAACTACTCACATATCTAATCTGATCCAAATTTTAACATAGTATCAAAGCTAGTTTGAAGAAAAGATCCGATCAGATTTGTAAAAGGGAAACAACCAATCTCCATTAAAGGTTCTAGAATTCTATATTCGACAAAATGGTGAATAGAGTTAGACTTGAGGATCGACTTCAAGGAGCTGCAAATTTTGTATCATGGAAGTTTAGAATGATGCTTGCATTAAAGGCACATGAATTAAACACTCTTGTGGAAAAGGCCTTACCCATGCCCGATGAAGAAGACAAAAAACTCCTATGGACAAGAAATAATAATAAAGCTATGAAACTATTGGGGGATGGAGTAAAAGATCATGTTGTTCCCAATCTCAAAATTAGATACTGCTATCTAATGTTTTCAAAACTAGAGAACATGTTTGAGATAAATAACACTAGCAGGGTTCTTGCTCTAAAAAAGCAACTCCACCACATCAAAATGAACCAAAGTGAAACTATCACTTCATATTTCATGAGGATAACAGAGCTCAGAAACCAATTATCTACAATTCGTCACACATTCAATAGCAAGAAGTTGACTATGCTGGCACTCAACGGACTTCCTACTTCTTGGGAATTGTTTATTCAAGGAATTAGTGCTCAATCCAAACTCCCCAAATTTGATCAGTTGAAGACTGATTGTATACAAGAAGAATCCAGATTGATTACTAGAGGGACTGGAATTAACTCCCAAAATGAAGTGATGCAAGCCCTAAACTCTTAGTCTCACAAAAGAGGAAAGAGGAATAACTCGAAGAAGAGGAGAGGTAAGGACTCAACTAGGAAGCAATCATTCAAAAGGAAGAGGGACCTATCTAAAGTACAATGCTTTAGATGTGATAAATATGGTCACATTGCTGTAAAGTGTCCTGACAAACCTAAGCCTCAAGCCTCGATTGATTGCTGAAGTCAGTGAGGCCAACACAGACTCTGAAAGACTTGTATTCTACTCAACTCTATCCAGTCAAGTATCAACCAGCCTTAACACCTGGGTTATAGACAGTGGGGCATCTCGGCATGTACCAGGATTCAAAGAGCACTTAGACACTATGATAGAAAAATCTGATGAGGAAGTCACAATTGGGGATGATTCAAACTACCCAGTGAACGGGATTGGAACCTGTACCATTCAACTAAAATCAGGCATTGCCTTTCAATTAACAGGTGTACTATTTGTGCCAGGCATCAAACGCAACCTAATTTCCATATCAGCTCTTGAAGACAAAGGATATAGAATCGCCTTCATGGATGGAGAAGTCTTAGCCTGGCCTAAGAACTCAAACATCAAGAAGGCACACACCATTGGAATTCGACATGGGTGCCTGTACAAACTTTGCACCTCTCCTTCACAAGCACTTATTCATGAATCTTCTAACACTTGTGAATTATGGCATAGAAGATTAGGGCATCTTCATTTTCGTGCTTTACCCTCGATAGAGAAAATGGTGATAGGGATACCTAAGCTGACTCAAGAACATGAAAGAATCTGCAAAGGGTGTGCCTTAGGGAAAAATACCAAGGGCACATTTCATAATAGTGAAAGTAAATCCAAAAATGTATTAGAAATTGTTTATTCTGATTTATGTGGACCTATGCCAGTACCCTCCTTAGGAGGATTTTTGTATTATGTCATTTTTGTAGATAATTATTCTAGGAAGACATGGATATATTTTCTAAAGTGTAAAGAGTCTGATGAAGTCCTTAAAAAGTTTAAGGAATTCTAGGCTTTAGTAGAAAATATATCAAGTAAAAGTATTAAGACCCTTAGATCAGATAATGGGGGGGAATACATCTCTGAAAAATTTAAATTTTTTTGTAATAATGTTGGGATTAAGAGGGAGTTCACTGTTCCTTGCAACCCTCAACAAAATGGGGTAGCAGAAAGGAGAAACAAAACTATAGTAGAAGTAGCCAAAGCCATGATGCATGACCAATACCTTCATACCTCATTCTGGGTTGAATCCTCCAGTGCTGCTATGTATATCCAAAACAGATGTTCACATTCCTTTCTTGATAACAAAACTCTTGAAGAAGCATTCACAGGAATCAAACCCGACATAGGTCACTTAAGAATTTTTGGTTGTTATGTTTACATTCACATCCCTAAGGAGAAAAGATTTAAATTAGAACCCTATGGGAAAAAAGGAATCTTTGTTGGGTATAGTGAAACTTCTAAAGCCTATAGGGTCTATATTCCAGGTCAAAAACAAATTGAACTAAGCAGGGATGTAATATTTGAAGAGGATGTTGCATTCAAAAGATCTAAGGATGTTAATGAAACAGATGATGAATCCCCTCAATACAGTGAAAAGGATCACTCCTCCGAGATTCAAAGTGAGAGTCATGAATCAATTGAAGGCAACAATCACATTGAACCTATGGACTATATGGTTGAACTTAGGGACACCAATGTGACTAAGAAAAGACTAGTATGGGCCAAGAAGATGATTGAGGAGGCTGAAAATTATGCAGCTCCAAAAGGAACTTTCAGGGAAACTAAAAGACCTAATAGATTCTCCAGCTATATTGCACTAATGAGTGAAATCATAAAGTCAGAGCCTTCTACTGTTGAGGAAGCCTTCCAACATCAAGCCTGGAAAGAAGCCATGACAAAAGAGTATAAGTCTATTCTCAAGAATGATGTCTGGGACATTGTGCCTAGGCCTAAGGACAAATCAGTAGTGTCTTCTAAGTGGCTTTTCAAAATCAAACATGCTGCAGATGGAAGTATTGAAAAATACAAAGCAAGGTTTGTCGCCAGAGGTTTCTCTCAGAAAGAGGGAATTGATTATGAAGAGACATTTGCTCCTGTTGCCCGATACACTTCTGTCAGAGTTGTGATTGCTATTGCTGCATCAAAAGGATGTAAAAACTGCATTTCTAAACGGTGTAATACAAGAGGAAGTCTATCTAGAACAACTTGAAGGATTTGTAGTGCATGGACAACATTCTCATGTTTGCAAATTGAAGAAAGCCTTATATAAACAGGCTCCTCGGGCCTGGTATGAAAGGATAGATCACTATCTATCAGGACTTGGCTTCTCAAAGAATGATGCAAATCCGAATCTTTACTTCAAGGTAATAAATGGAGATATGTTAATTCTTATCCTTTATGTTGATGACTTGTTAATAACAGGCGAAGAGCATCTCATCATCAAATGTAAACAAGACCTTGCAGCTGAATTTGACATGAAGGACTAGGGCTTCTACACTATTTTCTCGGTTTAGAAGTATGGCAGCAGACTGATGGGATTATCCTAAATCAAGGGAAATACACTATTGAAATTCTAAAAAGGTTTGGAATGATGGATTGTAAGTCTATGTCCACTCCCATGGAAACAAACTCACACAAGTTAAGAGAGGCAACTGCAAGTTCTGAATCAACAGATTCCACACTCTACCGGCAGATGATTGGATCATTGATGTATTTGGTCAATACTAGACTAGATATTTGTTATGCTGTGAATGCACTTAGTCAGTTCATGTGTGAACCAAAGCAGTTACATACAGTTGCAGCAAAACACATCTTGAGATATCTTCGTGGAACAATTGGATATGGCTTAAAGTATAAAGATGTAGATCTAAACTTATATGGATATACAAACTCAGATTGGGTTGGAAGTGTGGTGGATCATAAAAACACATTAGGGTGTTGCTTCAGTTTAGGATCAGCTATGATATCCTGGTTTAGCAGAAAACAATCTTCAGTTGCTTAGAGCTCCACAGAAGCAGAGTACATTGCGACATCTATGGGAGCACGAGAAGCAGTATGGTCGATAAAACTCTTTGTAGGATTGTTTGGACAATCCTTAGATCCTACTATCATCCACTGTGACAACCAGAGTTGTATAAAGCTTTCAGTAAACCCAATATTTCATGACAGATCCAAACATATTGAAATACCTTATCACTATGTTAGAGACATGGTGGAGAGAAAGATAATTCAGTTGAGGTATATTAGTATTGAAGATCAAACAACAAACATTCTCACCAAGCCTCTCGCCAAAACAAAGGTAAAACACTTCAGAGGTAAGCTTGGTATGATTGAAATGTAAATTCTGAGTTTTGAGTCTCAACATTATTATTGTACTAATATATTCTAAAGATGTTTAATATAAACTCTTTTCGTCATTACATGACTATGGGCACCTATGTGCATCATTAAGAAGTGACGACTTCTGAATGATAATCACTTGTACTTCTAGTAGTTATTGGAAGGTGACGACTTTACAATAACTCTACAGTCTATCATGATAGATATCATATGGTTGATATTTGTGAACATGTCATGATAGTTTATATCTCTTAAAAACAATTTCAACTGTATATAATAAGGTTGATATCTTGAATTTTTGAGATATGTCATGGTGGATATTAAGTGCTTAATATCTGTGGGTATGCCATGATCTTCTATATCCCTATGGTAGGCATCATATGGTTGATGCTAGTGCACATACCATAATGGATATGATGAGTTTTGGTGAGTATCATAAGTGTTGATACTTGTAGACCATTGCTCCTGATATCATATAATGATATCTACTACACTATGTGTAGTTCTTCTATGAGTACCTTGTGATCCTCCTCCCTAGCTAAGAGGGAGTGTTGATGATTTATAGCTTTGGTCGGAGTAGTCTCATAAAATCATATGTATAAGTAATGCTGATTATAGTTGATATGAATATATACATATTAATATATGTAATAATAATAAGTGTTCTTATTATTTTTATATATATGAATATTTATATATACATAATTTATATTAATCACATTGTTTATACCAAATCGAATATGAGCACCGTATCTATATGATCATAAGTATCAATTATATTGATCAAATGAAATGATCAATATAAATTGATTCTTATGATCATATAGATTGATATCATTTATCTCTGTGTATATCGACAATAGTCGATCTCCTTCCAAAAACGATTATGTGAATTGTTACTTGCAGATAACAGTGATAACCAACGATTATGAGAATCGTTAACTGTTGTTAACCGATAACAAACGATTATAGTTGATATGAATATATACATATTAATATATGTAATAATAATAAGTGTTCTTATTATTATTATATATATGAATATTTATATATACATAATTTATATTAATCACATTGTTTATACCAAATCGAATATGAGCACCGTATCTATATGATCATAAGTATCGATTATATCGATCAAATGAAATGATCAATATAAATCGATTCTCTACATTAATAGTTCGATATCATTTATTGCTGCGTATATCGACAATAGTCGATCTCCTTCCAAAAACGATTATGTGAATTGTTACTTGCAGATAACAGTGATAACCAACGATTATGAGAATCGTTAACTATTGTTAACTGATAACAAACGATTAGGAGAATCGTTGTCTATTGTTAAACCGATAACAAACGATTGGGAGAATTGTTGTCTTGCAAATCAGATGATTATATCGGTATGTTGAGAGGCATCTCAATGAAGAGACATGTCTCCATGTACGTAGAGGCATGTCTATTCATCGACATGTCTCCACGTACGTAGAGGTATGTCTGTTCATTGACATGCCTATATTGTAAGGTATATATTATGATAGAGTTCGATTCTAATAGGTAAGTACAGTAATCGAAAGTGCAAGCCATTAGATATCGATCCCCTTCATTTTGCAGTCTTGCAAATACTTTATGAATTAAGTTGTGTTTCCCTTAACGTAAGTAGCAACCTGCACTTAAGAGTTCATTGTCATATAGTCTAGTGTGAATTAAGTATTAGAAATAAATTAAAACTACTCACATATCTAATCTGATCCAAACTTTAACAATTGACTCATGCTATCTTCTTTGGCTTTACATCCCATCGTGATGTTGGACTTTTCTTGTATGTAAGTGAGTTATCCAAATATTTTAATTTTATATACACAATGGTTTGAAAACCAGATTAGAGAGTGGATATGCAATTTGGAGAGGATTTATAACATACAATGCATAGCTGATTTTCATTGTATAAAAAATATGATAGAAAATCATGGTTGTTTATCATGAATGTTAATTTTCTTACTATAAATGCAGCAAATTGGGACATGTGTCCATTCATTTTACAAATACTGTCGGGACAACTCTGTATGGTTAATTCATTTATGAATGGGTGATGTAGACATGCCAAGGATGTTGATAATTATGAAGCTTATGAAACACATACTTATGAAGGAAAGCTTGCCTATGGTTTTGCTATAGCAATTGATTTTAATACAACTTACAAGATGCTAAATGACCTTGTAGAAATGTTTGATCCTACAATTGTAGAGTTAACAAAATATAGAGAATTTCCTTACCTCTTATGGGGAGAAGATAATTTTGAATAGAAATAGGAACATAAATTCTTGTAGTAGACATATTGAATGCCTGTATTTTGACAAAATCTATTTAAAAATTCTTGTCACAAAGTTATTTAAGTGTTCGCTATTATCTTTGTGAATAAGAGTCTTATTAGAATTTCTCATATTTTATACCGTTGAGTCATGCAGGTTTATCTCATATCACTTCCATCGTAGCAGTGGTATGAACAACATGTGGACAGACAAATATCAACCAGAAACTTCTAGAGAGGTGTGGTTTCTCATGTATGGTATTTTTTTATCTTCATTGACCCATTAGTGTCTATAGCTCTAGAAATGCTTAAACGTTAAGATATTTGCAATGAATAATATGACTTTTTTTTTGAATAGCTAATTTAATTTTATATTTCTTTTTAAAAAATATACAAAAACCACACAGAACTTTTTCTGATACAGGTTTGTGGAAATTCTGAACAAGTTATGTTTCTAAATGATTGGCTACGCTGCTGGCATGAACGTGTTTTTGGTTCGGATAAGGATCAGACCAACGAATCTGACAGTAATGTTCAAGATGAGGATTGGGGTAGTTTTCAGGATGAGGAAGAGACTCTCAGCAAGGATGGGGAAGATGGACTGAAAAATATTTCCTTACTCACTGGACCTGTTGGGGTATGTATGTTGACATATATTGAGATTTGAAGGGTTCATGAGAAGGATGCCTAATTATATGCATTATTAATTTTGTTCTACTTATGTGGTGGTAAGACAGAATGAAAGAAATGGATTTAAGCAAATTAATACCAACGTTGTTGAGAATCTAGTTTTCAAATATGTGATTGCTTTTTTGGTATTGATCAACGTTTAGAAGTCTTTTTAAAAATCCATTCAAATTGTATTGCTTGAGTTTAAACTTGGGCATTTTTCTATAAACTTTTCAACACTTTTGAGAAAACTAGGTTGATGAGGCTAGTTATGGTGGTTATTCAGGATCAAGTATTGTGATTTGGGTGTATTATTGTGTTTTGCAATACCATGGTGTGAGGAATGCCCACAAGTGTAATTTTCTAAATCATGTTCTTGGGTAGTTGATGAAGCAATTAAGGTTTTGGGTGTCTTTGGGTAGTTAGAAAGTAAGAAAGAAAAAATGTTAATGGCTATGAGTAGTTGTACAGTGACTAGGACAAGCTAAAATATGTGAATAGTTGAGCAAATTACAAGAGGGTGTGAACCCTAGCTATATAATACAAATATACAATTAACCAAGTGGCTCTTTGTCACCAAGGGAAAATAAAGAAGAAGCTGAAGAAGATGGACATATAAAACTTATAGAATCACATGTTTGTATTAATGCTTAATGTCAATAAATATCTCATTTGATCACCACCTTAGATTTAATGCAAAATTCTCTTGCTGGTCCCATTTTCCTCTTGAGTGGCATTCCTATAAGCTAAGCTATTGTAAGGGTAAGGAGTAACTGCCCAAGACACAGATCCGCAATCCACTATAAGGATGGCGGGGGGGAGGGGGGGAGGCGGAACTTGCTTCGGAAAAAAGATTTCTGAATATTGGTTAGGTATTTCTAGGAATTAAGTATGAAACTTCCCTTGGGACCTCTCCCAACATCTAAGGCTGACAAGTCTTTAGAGGTGAAAAAAATTGTTGATATACATTTGTCTTTGTAATCTTGGTTACAAATAAGGATAACTTTGAAGGTTGTTTTAGATGGCAATCACCTATAGATGATAGACAAAGATTGGGAGGGGAATGGCATTATTTTAGAAATGCGGTATGGGGGTTTACAAAGCTGATTATATTTTCAACCAATTGATAGAACTTCAATTTGTATATACATCTTAAGCCTCATTGTCATTTCTCTTTGTATTGCTACCTCTTTGGTATTTGGTGAATATTAAATTTCTTCTATAAAAGCCCTCGTAATTTTTTATACAAAATAGAAAATTACAAACCTTAGTTAATTTCTTTAGTCCTTTTAGCTTTTGTGAACCACATGAGTGCTTTTGGAAAACCCAATGTAATTTTTATGATATATCATATATTTGAGCAACCTGTGTAAGAAGTTATCCGATTTTCAAGTGTGATGCTTCTTGGAAATGTATGGAGACATAGAGAAACTTCATTTGGAGTCCCCTAATGTCTAGAGACATTCCCATATGGTTTTTGCAGAGTAGCCGGATCTTCCTTTGTCTCTCTCTCTCGGCGCACGTATTTCCGTATCCAAAATGGCCCGGATACACATCGGATAATGTACCCATGCATGCCCAAAATACCTTGGTTTTCCAACTATGCTGGATGCTATTTGTTTTGATTTTTAAAAAAAAATTTGACATAAATCTTCCTAAATTTAATTTAAAAAAACTTCATTCAAGCAATTTGTTTTAGAAAATTTGGTATAAACAAAACCTACACCAAATGATAAAGACAATGAAATGTTTTTTCAATTTCAGCGACCTATTTTTTTGGGTTATCTTCCAATGCAACTCTACTATTTTTGCATATTGTAATTTGTTCATTCAATTTATAATTATTTATGTAGCAATTATGTGTCTATATTGCTTTTGAAGAAATGAAAATCTCCTCCAATAACTTAGAAAATTGTGGTAAATATATGTGTATGTGTTTTTTATGAATGTTGTATCCAGCTGTATCCATATCGGGGGTCTTAAAAGATGGCTGTGTCCATATCCGATACTGTATCCATATTTGTATCCGTATACTTGTCCATGCAACTTTGGCTTTTTGAGATGGGGACACATTTTTAATAGGGGAGACAATTATCAAAGGTCAAGGTACAAGTCTTTGTAACTATGGTAATAATATCCTGAATCAGGGAATACAAGGCTCACTTTGGTGGCCTAACTGCAAAAATCATTTTGAATCTGCAAGTTGCCTCTTTATTCATTTTTCAGTATGTTGCCCAAATCTAAACTCTTATGGCCTTCACTTTAAGAACCAACCCATCTAAAGCTGGGATTGTTTCTAGGCTTATCTTTAATTGGTGCAAATTTAGTGTCCAATATGCTGTTCTTCCAAATAATAAACAGGCTGGTCTCGGGATTCATCATATGGAAAGAACAGTACAACATCATTTTTTTGAGCTAAAAGCATTTCAAATCCTTTATTAAAAAAAAAGGGAAAATCAGAGTAGTTTGGCTTATATATACCAAAAATGACTTGTAGAATTTTTTTAGTTTTAACATTAGAGATTCTGGTTGGGCCAATGAACGGAAGGTTCCCTTTAGATATACAAGTGCACTTGGATATCTTCCAAAAAGGTCTTCATGGGTGCACCCTCCATTCAAAAGATTTTCTGCCTAAGATTTGATGGGCTCAAAAAAAATCTTTGAAAAGATGGGACTAGAGGAATCATTTGTTGCACTTTTCATTGGTCCTCAAATAAGCATTGACCTTGGGAGCATATAGATTCCCTACTCGTACTTTACAAGGTTAGGGATTATGATAATACATTAACTTTTTAACTTTGGATCTAATATGGAATTGGATTTGACCCTTAAACAAATCATCTAGCACTTGGATTTCTTTCAACATAGGTTACTATGAATTAAGTTGAAACTCATGAATAGAATCTGACTATGTTATGAGAGTAAAGTGTTTAACATTCATGACTTAGTTCTTTGCTTTGGATATATAGTAACATGGTGATAAGAAATTATATCTTCCCATAATGAGATGGTTTACCTTTTCGATGATAAATATGCATCAACTTGTAAGGATTGACTATGGAAACAAGTGCACATAGGGATTTATCTTCCTTTTTTGTATTTTGAATCTCTATGGTTGTTGGAACCGTAATTTCTCCCAGTCGCATGGAAAGATCCGTAGTTCTTTGTTTGAGTTAGAATTGGGTGTTCTAAATTTAGATGTTGCATGAGTTTGTAATAATTGCATGTTAAGTTTTGTGATCTTCTAGAATTTGTTGAGGAGCTCTATATAGAGGCAATTTGCAGTGTTCCACGTCCGTTGGGGACGGGTTTCGGGGATGGGGGAACAAAGGGCCTAAGTTTGGGGATGGCGGGGGGATGGCAACGGGTGGGTGGTGGGGTGGTGGTGCTGATATCGTAATACATATACTTATAGTACTTGAAAAACTAGTTGTGAAAAGATGTATAACAATATAAGAATTACATTTCAAATGAAACTAGTAAAATTGTAAAAGACTTTATAGCAAAATTTGAAATACTAAATCTAAATATGAAGATTTGTTGAATGTTAATTGCTAAATAAAACAACAAATGAAATTGTCAAATTGAAGATTTCTATTATATCGAAAATATGAATATCTGATGTCATATGAGATATCACAAAGTCTATAAAGATGATTACATGATACATCATTACAATTGAGTAGCAAATACTAATAGCAATAGCATTACAAAAGACAAAATGCCAAAATGTCAAAACTCAAAGTGTAGTGAAGGGAGGCCTCAAATCATCTGCAAACTCCTCATCACTGGAACTGTTGGACTCCCCACGGTCAAGATCCCTCAAGCTCACACCAACCAGCCCTGCATCTGAAGTGGTAGGATCATCCTCATCAATCAGTGAAGGCTCCTCTGGCTTTACATCCCATCGTGTTGCTGGACTCTCCTTGTACATAAGTGTGTTGGGATCCATGAGACACAAAGCACTATGTACATCCACAAGCTTCTTTGCTTTCTTAGAGTTAATCCGGTTCCCCTTAAGGGAGTGGATGAAGCTATATGTAGACTAGTTCCTTTTAGCAGTTGAAGAGCTAGAAGCCTGGGATAGCATATGGATAGCTAGATTGGTGGTCAAATTTTTTTGACCATGACAATTCCACCAGAAAAGTGGGTCCTCTTGTGCCATATTTTCTAATCCATCTTTGCCGCATCTAAATATCCTTTAAGAGTGGCAAGTTTTGTCCACTCAGTACAAATTATGCTAGCATCTCTAGAATCAAACATCTTCTCTATGCACCTAAAGAACTCCGCCTTCACCTCATCCTGAATTGGTGTCACTCTACTTGGTCTAACCTTGTTACACTTAGGATTCAAGGCATAGGTAGCCATATGCAAAGGAACGTTCAAATTGCCCCATCTGCGCTGAATGATTGGCCGGATGTGCTCATTGTAGAATGCTAGAGTGGAGTCCTTCACTCGCACAACAACCCTCATCTGGTCAAGTATAGAGTCAATGCACTCATACACCTCTCCAAGGTTAGGTGCATCCCCATCCCCATATCTAATGACCTGGAATACTGGAGAAATGATGGAGACAATGTATTTCACATCAGTCCAAAACACATCACTCTTCACTATCTCCTTCACCCTTCTCCCCTGCTTTGTCTTGGCCTCGACCCACCTATTTCCACTTTGTAGTCATAACTAGGAGTTGCAATGCCTCTTGCAACTCAATCATTCTCTCGAAGAGAATTAAATAGGATGCATATCTGGTCTCAACTAGTTTCAAGAACTCCTTCGCGAAGGTCTTGAAGAGTGTATGTGAAGTGTGGTGGTTGCAGATAAACATCTGCACATCTCTCACATCGCTGACCACTCCTCTAATCCAATCAATCTTCTCCATGTCTTTGAGTGCATTGTTCATGGCATGCACATAACATGGGGTCCACCAAATATGTCTATAGGCTGCCTCAATAAGTTTCCTTGCTGCTCTACACACATGGGCCGCATCTGTCACTACTTGGACCACATTTTGTGGCCCAACCTCCTCAATAGCCTCCTTGAGGACCTCAAACTGAAAATCAGCATCTTTGCGATGCCTTGTACAATCAATTGCTCTAAGAAAGTATGGGCCCTTTGCACATGTGACCATGACGTTGATGAGTGGACAATGGCTAATGTCTGTCCACCCTTCCATTACTATGTTGCACCCAGAGGCCACCCAACATGCCTTTGTCTTCTCCATCAAAATATTAATCTTGGAATAGCTCTTATCCAAGGTCGTGGTCCTCAATTTTGTCTCACTTGGTGGCACATATGATGGTCCTCCCTTCGCTACCATAGACATCATCTCCCAATAATAAGTATACTGTGTAACATGAAATGAGATGCCATTGGCAAAGAACCTGCCAATGGATTCATCTATTTCATCCTTTAGCTGCACATTAACATATTAGCTATGGGGTTACTCTGCATCTTGTGTTTCCCAGTCCCCTTAGCCTCTTGTGATTGGGGCATGGCACTAGAAGTGGAAATGGATGAAGGTCTAGACATCATTCCTCTCGTCTGCGATGTATGAAGATAAGTATGTTGCACTTGCTGGCTCTACTGAATGGCTGCCTATTGACGTGTATTTTATACACCATCATACACAGAATAAAATACCAATAGGCATCTTATCCTCTCTTGAGAAAATAGTCTCTAACTGCTGAAGATTCGCATAAAGGATCAGTTAGGATGACTCCAAGGTTCTGTTAGTAGGGTCTCTACGTGTGGACAAGCTTCCAGCGGTATGATGTGATTTGCTGTTTCCTTCAAGGGGGTCTTACGCATTCTGAAAGTTCAAGATTTACTAAACTAAGAAACTATTCAAAAATAACAAAAGAGTAGGGTTTGAAAGAGATCTAATCTAATCTAACCCTAAGAATGACTTCGTGTAGACAAGACTTGGCAAGATTCAACCAATTTCAATTTCGCCATAAGATAACAACTCTATTGAAATTGATGCGATCTTCTAAGGTAACAAAATGATATTCAATGCATCAAAGATCAAAGACACTACCACGAAGGTACATATCCAAGATACAATAATGATTGAAGATTAAGGGACTCAAAGTATTCTCCAGTCGACCACGCAAGGCATTCCTACAATCAGCAAGAAGCTAGTGGTTTGGATTACGAATCCTACCAAAGATCAAATCTCACACTATGTCTTTCAAATTAACACACTACTTTGATTAAGCATGATTCAAGTAAAATCAAACAACCATGAAGATAACCAAGAAAGTTGCAACAAAACACCATAACTTCAATATTTTATTGATTCCCAAGTCATCATGTACAACAATTGCTTGAATTCCTCTCTTCAAAACTCAATCTTGCTACAAAATAAAATTGCTTCTAACTCTAATTTCTCTAATCTCTGTTCTCTCTTACATCAACTATCGACTATTGACTATTACCAAATGAAATGAAAAATGGGGGTATAAATAGCATCCCCAATTACAATGAAAGGTCCAGATCGAAAGTAGATCAACGATTAAGATCATGACACCTAAACCCTAATTAGGGTTTGTTACAAATGGCCTCCTTTTTACTGAACAATATTAAATACACAGCCAAATATTAAATTTGACACAAAAATCTAGGAGACATAAACCAATGACAAATAAGATGCCATGTCATCTATAACAACCTTTCATCTAGAATCTTATTCCCTTTCCAATGTTCTTTTTTGGCATATGCAATGAATCTTGTCACGATTCCTTCGATTTCTGCAATTGGAATCTCGGGAAGATTCTTCATACTCTCTTCCAAGTGGATGACCTGATCGAATGCATCTAGAAGAGCTGCGTCCCAAGTAGATTCAAGTTCCTTTGTTCTTTCAATCAGGAGCATGGTGGCAAACATTTGATCATATTGTTCATCTGTAACATTTGCGTCCTTGCAAAAGATGACCTTGATTCTATCCTCTAATTCCTGCATATCCACATCTGTCTCGACCTCAATCCTTCTGCCAAGAATGGTACGAAGTACCTCAAATACTCTGTCCTGGATCGGATTGATCACCTCCTCAACTTGGCCACATCTAACACTGATGTCCTCGAAGAAAACACTCTTCATATGGAGTAAGGTTGACCACTGAAACAAACTGTGAGATTCCCCATCCAAGATCTTCTCTTGCGCTAAAACTTTCCTGGATGTGTGTCTAATAACTTTCAAGACAGGAATGATAACATCTTTGGTATGGGCAAATGCAGCTACTGTTATCATCAAATTGTGGATTATCTCAAGAACTTGGATAGCTTGATGAATAATCTTCATCATCCTTGTTACAAATTCTATGGCCACTGTATGAGATTTATCCATCCAAGTACTTGTACGTTGGACCATGTTCCTGAATCTTTCTGCTTCATTGATTGATTGAAGTGGAAGTGCTTGCACTGGTGATCTAGCTGGATCCTGACGTCCCAAAGGTTCATTGATGTGATTGAAATATGTCCTCCATGCACCTCTCTCTCTCTCAAGCTTTCTATTCTTCTCCATTTCTTCTCTAAGCTTGTCCTTCAATGCCTCAAATGAATCGGTGGCATCATCTAAAGTCTGCTCTGCTGTAGATGGTCCTAGCTCAAATGTCTGTATATCATATTCCTCTGCTAGGATCTCACCTTCATATTTGTCTACTGCTGGTGTAGCTATCTGCAGTTTCCTGGATCCAGTCTCATCTCGAATCATCTTGGACATCTTGGTAGCCTTCCTCTTTTCTGTTTCTTCGTGTGAACATCCAACAAGGCTCTCTAAATCAATTGCATTGTCCTCGTCCTCTACTACGATCACCCTGGTTAATCTTTCCTTCAACCAATCTGGGATAATCGATCTTGTTTCTTGAACTTGAATCTCTTTATGCACTATTTCTTCTTGTCTAGGAGGAGATGTCATTTCATTGTCTTCTTTATCTTCATCTAACTCATAGTCTTGGAGAGATCCATCTGGTGACCCATGCTGTGCCTGTCCTCCTTCCTGCCTATCGTTCTGCACCATAGACTCCATGGATTCTTCCACTTGAATTGTTCTCTTCTCAGGTCTAGAAGAAGTACCGGATGATCGATCTCTGTTAGCCTCTTGTTTCTTCTTGGAAGATTCTCTCTTTCCAGGTCTTTCTTTCCTCTTCGAACCTCTTGGATGGAGATTGCCCTCACTGGCACATCGAAGGTTACCTTCACCTGAATTTCTAGGATTAGGATTGCCTTCACTCACACTAGCTCCACCTTCGGCTGGTTTCTCTTCCAAAGTGAAAGTCATAGCTATGCCTTGTTCTCTCAACTTCTGATGTTGTATGTCAACCCATCTGCGAGTACAAGACAAGACTGGTGCCATCAAAGTATCTAAATCCACGACCTCGGGCTCATTCCGATCCAACCTTATTGTTTTGCTTTCTCGATCATAGGAAGACTGGATATGTCTGCCACTGTCCTGAGCTTGGTCGGCCATTCTATAAATCCTGCATTTCCTGATGAAATCCAAAGGCAACCTAGAATGCATTTTTCGTTTCACTTCAAGATCATCTAAGAGATTCATCATAAAATCTTCTATTTGGTACTCATGCCTAAACCTTCTGCCGACCGTCTCCTCTAAATGTCCATGTGGATCAAAGCTTTCTCTCAAAGCAAAAGATGAAAAAGAATACAAGGCTAACTCCTTCTCTGCGTCATCCATGGCTAAAGCATTAGGACATACCTCAACTGAATTGCCCAAAATGATAGGTACTGGAACTCCATTCTGATGTCTGTGTCTGAATGCCTTCGCATATGCTGCCAACTGTCTTGTTACTTCAAGTAACACAATTCTGTCTGTCGGATATCTCGGCAACATGTATGGAGGCAAAGGACATCCATGCACTCTAATATAAGTGAACTTGGGAAACTGAATGAACCAAGCACCGTACCTCTTTATGAATTCCTGTGCATCCTGAGATAACCTGTTGTGAATTCCACCTTGCAACGTCTTGGTGATGTTCATCGTGAAAGTATCATTAACCAACTTATAGTTGCTCCCTGGCGGATGATGCAAGTAGGCATAGGAATCACAAGCTCTGACCTCGCCGGGTCCTCTTCCAATCACTCCTCTGTGAGGTAGTCCAGCGTATTCAACACTCCTGATCAAGGCATAGATGACGTATGAACTCATGTGGAAGGACTTAGTAGCCTTGAGTCTCCTCAACTGTACGTCCAAGCAATGGCTAATCATCCTAGCCCAATGTATGGTACCTTTTCCCTGAACAATCACCTGGATGAAGTAGAACATCCACTTCTCAAAATAGAAGGCGTGAGGGGCTCCTGTAACTCGGTTGAGCATGGTAATTAAATCTCTGTACTCCTCCTGGAAATCAATCCTGTGCGGTGTGTTCGGGACCTTGCTCAGACGGGGACGGCTCTTGAGTAACCAGTTCTTATTGATAATGCTTAGACAAGCATCTGGATCATCTTCGTACATTGATCTGGCTCCTTCTATGCTCTTGTATATCATGTCCCTGTGCTCTGGAAGATGGAAAGCTTCACTTATAGCTTCCTCTGAAAGGTACGCCAAAGTGTTTCCCTCATTGGATACGATCGTTCTGGACTGTGGATCATAGTGACGAGCACACTCGATCATCAACTCATGGCACCGAACAGCTGGAGGAAAGCCGACCGCCTTAATGATGCCACTCTCGATTATTCTCCGGGCGACAGGTGATGGCTTGCCAATGTAAGGGACCTCTCGAAACTTCTTCGTGCTGAAGTTACCTAAGTTTGTATCTCCAATGTAAGGGACATTTTAGCTGGGTCCTTCGAGTTTGATTGACTTGTTTGTGCGAAGGAATGTCTTTAAATGTGATATCGCCCTGGTCCCTTGGAGAGGGACAGGAGCGATCCTTGTCTTCTAGCTTGAAATTCATCGTTTTTGATTCTAACTCTTCGTTCATTGCCTTCCAAATGGCGTTTTAGACCCTTTGCAACTTGTTTTGTTATGATCTTCGAAGGATAATAGGTGTTTTGGCAAATATCGCCCTGGTCCCTTGGAGAGGGACAGGAGTGATCCTCATAATTTCTCCTTAATCTTTGCATCTTTGATCTTTAATCTTCATTGTGATGGACAAACAATGCTATTCTTTCACTCCCCTTTCGTTCCACTTGAATTCTACAAGGTGTTTAGACGTTGGAAGGATCATCGCCCTTGTCCCTTGGAGAGGGACAGGAGCAATCTTGAAGCTTTAGTCCAAATGCATCACCTCTCAACCTTGGTTCCTCGTTCATTGCCTTCCAAAGGACGTTCTTGATCTAGCGTGAACTTGCCTTGTCTTGGTTTTGACGGAACATGAATGTTTTAATAAAAATCGCTTTGGTCCTTGTCCAAAGGACAGGAGCGATATAGGCTCTTTGCTTAATTGATAGTACTTTGACGTTTGGAACCTTTGTAAATCATCTTCAAATGACACCTTAGACCTTGTGTGATCTCGAAAAACCTTGACTTGGCATGAATTTGAAGGAAAATGAAGGATCCCATACAAATCGCCCTGGTCCCTTGGAGAGGGACAGGAGCGATATAGCTTCTTTGTTCAATTTGATGATTGTTTAACGTTTGAAGCCTTTGAATATCATCTTTTAATCATGTCTTGGACCCTTTACGACCTTGCAAAACCTTGACCTTACGTGATATTTGAGAGATTTGGCTAATATAATCAATATCGCTCTGGTCCATTCCTGAGGGACAGGAGCGAATTTCAACATTTTGAGCTCGTCTTTGCCTTGTTCAACTTGCAATCGCTATCATTGTGCAAAATAAAGTTCCTTGATTGTTCTTGACCACTTGATGCTTGATAAACTTTCAAATTTTATGCCTTTATGGAAATATCGCTCTGGTCCCTTGGAGAGGGACAAGAGCGAACTAGAATATTTTAGTGCAAAGTCCTTAACTTGGCGACCTTTGTAACTTTGTGCTTGATGGAGATGCCTTAAGACGTCCTTGCCTCCTTGTTCTTCATTTTGGAGTGGCTTGAACTTGGAAGAATAGCAATATAATCATCATATCGCCCTGGTCCCTGGGAGAGGGACAGGAGCGAACTTGCTCTTGTGGGCTTCATTTCACTTTATCTCCTTCAAAAACTATCTTCAATTGTCTCGTCATACTTCCTTTCATTCATTCATGCCTTGAGATCGGTTGTAACTTGGCAAGAAAATCAATTATAACAAAAATCGCTCTGGTCCCTTCCTGAGGGACAGGAGCGAACTTAAGCATTTTGGTCCTTTGATGGCATTTGGTAATCTTCAATTTATCTTCAATGAGTTCATTTCACCTCCTTCCTTGCCTTCAAACATAAACTTGACTTGATCTTTGCCTGAATTTTGTCTTGTGAAGAACTTCGCTCTGGTCCCTTGGAGAGGGACGGGAGCTACAAAGAATTTCGCCCTGGTCCCTGACTGAGGGACAGGAGCGATTTTGGCATTCTGGGTCACTCTCCTTCATGGCGGCACTTCAAGTTATATTCATTTGGTAAAACATATCTCCTTGGACCTCTTCAAATCGTCAAGTCGTTAAAATCTTGCAAGGACAAAGCAATATTTGATTTGTAGCTCCGGTCCTTCACTGAGGGACAGGAGCGATTTTGCTCTTACAGGTCAAAATAACATGATTTCACAAGTTTAATCAATTCACGAGGCAAAAACGAATCATTCCCAATGCCTGGGATCAAAAATAAAAAAAGTCAAAATTTGGTCAAAATTACTCAATTGGACAAAAATTCACATTTCATCTTCAACACTTAGACAAATTTAAGCTCTGCACTCAAAATTCCAATTGAAAATAGACCATTTTGGCGAAATCATTGCATTCAAAATTGCATCCTACAAAAGGAAGCTCAAAAGCTCTCAAAACTGACTGGATTCTGGCCTGAAAAGACGGCAATTAAAACCCTAAGGCTTGACCCTAAATCCAGACAACTGACTGACTAACAAAACCCTAAAAAGCAAAGCGAAAAGCGAGCGAAAAGAGGGAACAAGCAAAAAGAGGGGGTCCCCATC
Organism: Cryptomeria japonica; assembly: GCF_030272615.1. Classification (NCBI taxonomy): domain Eukaryota; kingdom Viridiplantae; phylum Streptophyta; class Pinopsida; order Cupressales; family Cupressaceae; genus Cryptomeria; species Cryptomeria japonica. The sequence continues at coordinate 367,094,282 of NC_081414.1, read as the reverse complement.
TGCAATGGGGCAATGTGTGAAATGGTCACAACACTGCCCTAGCAGACAGAGTAAAACTTCTCTATCATCTTGAATGCCCCAAAGCTTGTTTATCTGAATTCTATACTCTATATTTTTAGCTTCTACCAAAAACTTACATGGATCCACATCTTTTCCTTTCCAAAAAAGGAAGTGTGCATTCACTCTAGTGATGCTACCAAACCATGAAACCCCAAAAATGTTGCACTGCCACTTCCTTGTTCCCCCACCCGTTCTTGATGTGCCTTGTATTCTTGAAGCAAACTGTTTTAGAGGAGACCTAGGATCATAAGCACCCTTAGCATACTGTGCCAACAACTCTAAAGGGCAACCTGTACTAGTTGGTGCACTCGCCATGGAACTAGATTGGGTTCCAAGATCAGCCCCATGATCACCCCCCTCAGCCTCAGGTTCAAAATTTGAATAATTTTCACTATGAGAATGGATTTCCATCTCATCCTCACTCATGTCATGGGAGCTCATTGTGATAGCGACACTGCATTTCACAAAATAAAAATAAAAGTAAATTTAGCTTAGTTTAACAAATTGAAATACAAATTTGAAATTTCAATTTTGAAAACAAAATTTATAATTTATAATTTAATGTTATTTAAAATTTGATGTTGAATCTTGAGGGCAAAATGATGAATGATTCATTCATCATTTTGCCCTCAAGATTCAACATCAAATCTGATTTTGAAATGAATAAAAAAAAAATGTTTAAGCAAACAAATAATTGAAAATCAGAAAATAAAACAAACGAAAAACAAGAAAACCCTTACCTTGTATTTGAAAAATCTTTCCAAAATGTTGTAGAATCCTCTTCCTCCTCTTCTTCTTGCTCCTTCTCATTCCTCTCAAACTTGCACTCACTCTTTTCACTCCTTCAATCAGACTTCTCCAAGTTTTTTCTCCTCTTCAGCTTACGGGAAAAAAAAAACCAGACTTAGAAATGTGAATGAAATCACCAAATTTGATGGTTTTGTGTTGTATTGGGGGAAGGGGTGACGGGAGACTTCTGGATGTCTCCTCGCCCCCCCCGAGAAACCTTTGGGTGTCTCCCAAGGATTCTTGAAGACGCCGAGACGTCTCCTAAGGAGACTTAGAGAAGTCTCGATTTCTCCAAGAATCCTTGGAGACTTGGAGACGTTTCCCTGTCTCCAGTGCAGGACCGGTGGCAGTAGCGGGACGGCAGGAGATGCCACGTCCCCGTTTCCCTGTCTCGGAAACGCAGGTTTGAGGGGGGGGGAACGCGTTTCCGTGGAACAATTGCAATTTGTAATGAATTCCTGTCTCTGATCATTAGATCAATTGACCCTTAATCAGGTGATCAAGAAGTGTTTGTAATCAGTCTGAATGAATGAAGATTCGTTATGTTAACAGTCTTATTGCTGTAGTAATTTTTCTTTCTATGTATGTTTAAATTCTTCAATGTTTCTAAATTTTTGGGTTTTTTATTAATAATGTGACTGATCTCTATTGGGCAGCTGTATTGTATTTTTGTTTTTGTTACTTCCCCTTTTTGTGCCTCTCTAGAATTTTCTCTTCCTAGAATTTTCAGTTGCATACTGATGTACTATTGAGTTCCACAGGCCTACATTTTGGTCATTTGTGGACAGTAATAGAATTTCTTTCATTCTTTCTTTATATGTTTCAGTTAATGTAGCGCTTTGCTTATATCTGAATTTAAATATAAAAATTGAGCACGTGCATGATATTGATGCCATATTTTTATATAATGTATTTTGTATTACAGTGTGGAAAATCTGCAGCCTTGTATGCCTGTGCAAAAGAGCAAGGTTTTGATGTGATTGAGGTAAGCTACGCTCAAAATTCTGTGTTTGGAGAATAGTTCTCTTGATTACTTAGAGATGAGAAAAGACTTGGATAGTTTCCTATCTGACTATAAGCAAACTTCTTGTGACTGCTTTATAGTTTGTAGATGTAAAGATTTTTTTGTTTATTATAACATCATTTAAAAACTCTTTCCTGTATCTCAACTCTTGTATATGGAGACCTATGTACAAAATAATTTGCAACAAAGTTTTGGTATGGATATGTCCAAGGATCTATTAGCTGGTGTCTACACATATGTCATATTTATTCTATGCATATATCATATTTATTCTCTTTAACGTATGCATTTATGGACTATGTCTTCAATTATTCTTGTTTCAGAGCCTCATCTTTATATGTTGAATTGAGTGCATTATGCTTTGAATACTTATAAATTTTTGTCTTCGCTGTTGCGCACCTATATACAATGTTCATAGTATTGTGATGATAAGCTGTTGTGTTAGCTATTTGGGCTTGCAGGTGTGCCCATTATTTTCTATTTAATCTTTACTGCATGATTTGCAAACATTTGTAGACTGGATATATCTTTTTGTAAATCTTTCAACTTTCTAAACACTTACAGTTGCAATATAAAGTCTCTTGAGAATGGTACAAGTTGGCATCAGAGATACCTTGTCTTCAGCATTGCTAGAATTGTGCAGTGCAGGAATCCACTATTCGTTAGTCTTCTGAGACGTTTATCGTGTGAGACGTTTATCGTGTGAGACGTTTATCGTGTGATTTGGTGTTTAGGAGGAAAAGATAGAAGGTTGTGATGAAAGATAGTGAAATCCAACCCTGCAGTTGGCAACAAAATTTCCTAATGTTTAGGATTAATAGACGGTCAACTTGTAATTAGTTGCAAGGCTTATTTGGGGAAACAACTGGCAAGAGGGGTTGCCTTATTCACAAAAAGAATTAACACTGGGATCAAATTTAAGGCTTGAAATTTATAAAATAGTTTAACTTCAACACTAAAGCCAAGAGTGAATGGATAAATTTTTTACAATGCTGTTCTCTGCATTGTTTATGTTAAAGTCCTCAGTTATTGGCGGAACTAGAACACTCTTTGAGATGGAACACCAAAGCCTTGGTCGACATCATGTTCCAAATTGAGGGTTGATGCCAATACTTTCGAGTTGCACCAAAATTAAGCATAAAGGTTTCTGCACCAATACATGCCAAAATTATCACCAATTGGAAAATGAGTACTTTGTTCTGGCATGGGCTACCCCAATAATTGTGCCAAAGATTGGAGTCACAGTCAAAAAGGGCCTTCAATGCCAAAACGAGGAATGAGGAATGAATATAAAACAATCATACCAAGATTGTCTGACACTAGGGTTAGAGCTGTTACAGACTCATTCACAGGGTTCAATTATTTTTTGTAATTTACATGATTGTAACTATTGACATCCAATTCCTTATTCTAGCTATTCTCAGAAATAATTTATATTAAGGTTTACTTGAAGAGAGAACCTAAAGACTGATTTGATTATAGTTAGTGTTTTTTGGACAAAAAGCTAATATATTGACCAGAATAATACTAGAAAAAATCTGTTGTATGTCAAAACGTTTTGGGAGTTAACGTAATATGTTACACTGGGACATTAGCTAAGAAACAATATTCACACATATATTCATCAGCATGTAACACTAGAGATAGTTCATAGATAATAGTAGAGAGGCATGCCTCCAGTAATTGGGATGAGCAACTCTCTGGGTTATGGGCTATCAGATTTCTTTCTTTCAGAAGCTGATTGTTCTGAGTCCAATCCACTGGCTTAGTTTGGATTGTACACAAGTAATTGCAGTCCAATTATTATGCATGTTTAGTCATAGAATAACTCACATCATTAATCGACCTTTTTGTTGCCAATTGATGTATGTTGTGTTCAGTGGCACCGCCAAGTTCTCTAACTTTATACATCAGCCATTTCGTTGTCCATCAGCCATTGAACATTGTTGACCACCACATTTATACATCTTTCTTAAGCTGCCTGCTTCTCAGGCATATCTTCATCCGTGGGTGTTGTTATAAGCTGCCATTTTTATTTGTTAGAGCCGTATTAAATTTTAATGAAGGTGTCATTAAATTTCATGTTTTTACAAAGGTTTGAGTGGTGCCTGGTGGATGGATATTAGCTTACAATTTTGTGAAGGAATTTTCTTTGTTGGTGTTATTCCAAAAGCGATTGAGGGTACTAATGTCTTCTACAACAGTGAAATGGAAAAAAAGGAGGTGAGAGGCAGTGAATATGGACCTAATCAACAAGTGGGGTTACAATTTTTGCGGTTTTCCTGTAGCCACGTCAGCAACAAGCTGCATTTTAAGGGGCTGGTTAGTGTATGAAACCATACTTAAACTTTGGACTAGAAAAGCTATTATATAGGTAAGAGGGCTGTTAACCTAATCAACAAAGTGGGATTACAAGTTTTTCTTGTAGCCATGTCAGCAACGTACTGCATTTAGTGGGCTGAAACCATACTTAAACTTTGTCTTGGAAAAAGTATAGTATAGCTAAGAGGGGGCTGCTAACCTAATCAACAAAGTGAGATTACAACTTTTTCTTGTGGCCATGCTGGCAATAAACTGCATTTTAGTGTTTTGGTTAGTATATGAAATGATACTTAAACTTTGGGATAGAGAAAGTGTACCATATTTTAGAGGGCTGTTACGATTCATTGTAGTCAAGGTGTCTTGAGAAAATTTTCTCTTTTCAAAGGATAGGCTGGTGGGTTTTGCATTATTGAGTGATATTAAATGTACCTAAGGGATGTGTCTTTGGTACATTTGACATTTATTAGGGGGTGGTGACATTAGGCATAGTTTGCATGGTCGGTGAGTACTTGATTAGTCGTTGAGTAGTAACCATTTTTTTTTCACCTGCAATTTTTATTAGTGTTTACCCATCAAGTTATTTTTCTGAGTTATTTGACTTGTTGAGTACTTGCCAAGGCTCGCAAAAAAAATCGGTGATTTTTCCCATTTGGCTTTATAAGCATTGGTTTCTTGCCTTTCAAAAAATTATGAAAACGGTGTGTGCCATGAAGGTTTGTGTTGTTTTAAAGGTCTTCATACTTGATGGTGGGGGCTATACCCTTTGACCACAACCTATATTGCAATAGGGAACACACCGAGGGTGTTGGCCCTGATCCCTGCGAGGGGCATTGTTCTTTGACCTCGCTAAGGGTGTTGCTCCCAAACACTCTTGAGGGGTGTTGCCTCTAGACCCTTGCAAGGGGCACTACCCCTTGATGCTATCTTTGGCATTGCCCATAGACCCCTACCAAACCCATTTGATACATCATGGGAGAAGTTAGGTATTGCAGATGCAAATGGCTGAATGTGAGGCACACACTACTAAAGAGCTATCATAAAGGAGGAGAATAAAATCATAAACAAAGTCATGGACAATCAAAATTTTGCAAATGCTGCTATTGAATGTGTAGCAAAGCAAACCCAACACAACAAAGTATTGGATGAAGAACCACATTCCATGATGTATCTAGCACAAGGACAGCAGGAAGCACAGGGACACGTTTCAGAAACTGAAGTGTTTGGAGACTTTTTGTGGTAACGATAGTTAAAGAAAAAGAGAATGCCTGTAAATATCTCCAAAACAACAACAAGAAATAAGTCCAAAAAGTTGTACTGTTAATGACTTTATTTTTTAGCCCCTCTAGCTTTTGATTCTTCTGATTTAGTCCATGTATTGTTAATGACTATGGCTTGCAATGACTCTCGCTCTTGAAGGTAAGGTAGCCAGAATTGGACTGATTATGGACTTGGCATGAATGATTCACCTTGTCCATTCAGATTGGAAAAATATAAAAAAAAGCAAAATAAAATCTGGACTCCAGATAAAGAATATATTTCCTTTGTATTGCTAGTTCTAAATATAGAGAATGCATCACAAAATCCATGGATTATGTATCAATGGCATGAAAAACGGATGCTCACAAAATCCACATGTAGGAGAGTAGGCATTGGGTTCAACATCAATCAATCTGCCTCTTGACAAACTCAAAAGTATCTTGGAAATAGTAGTAGGTGCTTAAGATTCTCTACCTTTTCTTGTGCCTTCACTTATGCAAATTTTCCCTAATGCAGACCTGAAAAAATTGGCCAAGCTTGAATCTTGTTATAATAAATCTTGTTTATTTTCCCTAAACTAGGATCAATATACTTCCTAGACTGATAAGAGGATAGGCTTAAAAGAATTTGATCATTTCTATGATCAGGAATATGCGTTACCGACTTCCTGAAAAATTGGCATCACATATGTTGTTAATTTAGATTTTACACTAGAAAATAGCGAAATCTCACGTGTAACTCATGAACTGTTGACTGTTTATTGTTTGTAACTATTCCGTAATTTTTTGTCCTTCTCCAATCTTGAAAGATATTTTCAATTCCAAGACTAATTGCACTCTGCTTCACCTTATTCTTGTCAGTCTGTTCGACAACAAAATCATCAAGGTTTTGAACCATTTCAAGTCACTTTGCTCTTATTTCAAGAAAAACTCAAATTTGAGAACTGTGATGGAACAGGTTGCATGAAATCATCAATCAACTGTCGCAATATACAGGATTGTGTGATGCAGATACTGCATATCCAAATGTTCATCTACTTGCTCCACATGCTTTCTTCTGTCTTTAGATTACAACATCTGGCAGAGAAATTTTAGATGCTTAGGTTTCTTGGAAGAGTCATCCTCATGGATAGGCCTGGTCCAAGGATTTGGTTTTGGAGGAGGAACGTAATCCCTTGTAAGTGGAAAATCCATCATAATTATCCCTAATGTACCAGGCATCATGTCAGAAGGTGAAAAGAGTGATGGATTGGATAGTTGAGAAGCATTGACTTAGCTATCAGAGTGGTCATATGGTCTGATTTAATTTTCTTCCTCTTTTGGATTTCACATTTCATTGCCTTGCGTGGCACACGTATACATGATTTCAATTCTTTTATCTATCCAATCTACCCAGTTGCACATTTCTTCTTGCATAACCCCTACAAATTATCAAATGCTTCAATGCACCATAATGTACTTCTGTATTTGTATCAGCTATAAACAAAGTTGCTGAATGTAATCTGCGCAGTTACACATTTTTCCTCACATAACCCCTACAACACATATGTAAACTACCATTGACATGAATGCCATTGTCTGTGGTTTATGCTATACACAAAAAGTACACGCACATGGATTCTTAATTTGCTTTTTTAAGTGACTGTTTAAAAACCAACTAAAAAATGATATCTCTCCCTCAAACATTTGTTGGAATGCAACATACTACATTGGGTCCTTAATGGCAAGTGCCAATGCAAAGACAAATAATTATTGTTTTTGCAATAATGGCTCTGTTTCAACCAATCTCATGTGTTCTCATTAGCTTCTTACATTTCTTTTACTTCGTACAGAGTTTGTTTTCCTTGAACAAAGATTGTGCGTTGAAATATGTATGAGTGCTAGGCTCCTTGTTTGTTCTCCTATAAGAAAAGTTAACAACAAGCATATTGCCAATTGTTAAAAGTTAAAACATATTGTGGGTTCAACATGCATAATTTACAGTTTAGGTTTAGAGTTGACATACGGAATCCCTTTTAGGAGGAGGGACATGCAGTAGAGAGAAATATTTTGTAATAGTTGGTTAACATGTTTGCTAAGTAAACTTCAACATGTTCAAAGGGAAGCATAAACCATGAAGTCAATTGCAATATTAATGCACTTTTTCTTGTTTTCCATATAAGATAATTATTCCTGCTTGCAATATACCAACATGATAATCTATTAGTCAAAGGATTGTTTTATTTATATAAACATATATTAAAGATCGCTGTTAGTAAAAAACAAACAAGGGATGTTAGATATTTTACAGATTTCCTACTCATTTACTTTATGGAAATATATTATAAACACAATGACGATAATATTTCCTTTCCCTTTTTTGGAGCTTGCTCTCTAGAGCCAGAGACAGCATTTTGAAATTTAATAAATGGAATGGTAATCGATGCAAACCTTTCTGAAAATTATATCTAGTTGCCTGCTTTCTTTGATAGGTAAATGCCTCGGACTGTCGTAGTGGAGCATTGGTGAAGCAAAAGTTTGGGGAAGCAATGGAATCCCATGGCTTGAATCAACGGTCTGTGAAATTACTTTCAAATTTATTGTCCTTGAAATCTGGTATTTAAAACATGTTCAGAATTAGAATGTCTTGCTTTTTGAGAAGAAACTATTTCAAAGAAGCCATGCAAAGAAATATATAATTTTGATCATCCGATTCAGAGTGCATATATCTATGCATACAAGAAAGAAAGCTGTATGCTACTTTAATTACATGCATGATTTCTAACTTATAATTTACTTTTTTTAAAAATATATTGATAGTTGGAGTAATAACATTATACTTTTATCAGTTGATCTGTGAAAATAACAACATTTTAATTGTCTAAAATGTACAAGTTTGTAACTTGAAAATTGTATCTCTATTAATTCAGATTATTGTTTCAATGATTGGGATAAGTTTCTGAATGATGTATTCAAACTTCAAAAAACTAACTATATCTAATTTCACTATGCATGAACTCATAAAAGGTAGAAGTATGATTTTGGATTCTATCCGAGACAGCACATGCCTCATGTGAGAATAGGGGAATTCTATGCTTAGCGGTTTAGCTTAAGTGTGTGTTTGTGTGTGTGCGTATGTGTGTCTTGTTTCAATTTTTTTTTGAGGTTTTTAATCAAAGATCAAAGCTATGCCAATCACATATACACAGGTTGTGGAAATTGCTCTTATTGGGGAGAACGCAATAAGTACATTATATTCATTTAGGTTACTTGATGGAAAAGGTGTACTGGCTACAATGCTCACATAGCCAACACTTTCTCTTAGTTAGAGAATATAATTTCAATTTCAATTTCTTAGTAAAGAAATTTCTTTAATTATGTGAAGTAAACCATGTCGTGCAATGATTTTTTTTTAATCTCCCTTTGGTACTATTGCCTTTATTTGTTGTTATCTTTGTGCTATGTTTTGCACTTACTGACTTTAACATATTTGACTCCATTTTTTGTTTTAGTTGTGTATTGAGCATTTAAGAGCCCTAATATGGTTTTATTTTTGGAAATGAGTCATGGTTGACATATGGAATTTAGCTTACTGTCTTCGAAGAACTACAATATGTGCAATTCCATGGACATTGATGTTGTGTTTTTCCATGTTTTGAGTTGAAGTTCAAGTGTCTCATTCTTATAGTTTGTTATGTTAAATTTTAAGCTTATTGTGTAGGGGATTTAATAAGACAAGCCACATGTACATAGCCAATAAAAGAGGATTAAGAATTTTACACACGTTTTTGTTTAAAGTATCATTTCTTGTTTTTAGTCTCAAAATCCTATGAGGAGGACCATTATCACCTGACCACACTTATTTGCATCCAGGCAAGAGTTATGACATTTAGACCTCTGTAGAATGATTGTTACCACTCATATGAGAAGGAATTAACATAAGAAGAGTAAATATTATAAAATAAGGAGGTCTAATACAAGTATTAGTGGGAAGAGGAGAATATATGCATTTAATATTCATCATGAACATGATCTCCCACTTCCATAGGCTAAGAATGAACTCCACGTGATAAGAATGCTCATCTAAAGTGAAGAGGCAAAAGGAATTGGTGAAAGAACTAAAAAAATAATATTTAACAATTTCTATCACAGGTTTTTGTCACTGAAATTTCTCTATGAATGCCTGACCATATCCTAGTGGAAATTGATAAGATGCTGGACTAACTCATAGGAAACTTTTTTGGATTAGATATCAAATAGTCATTACATATCATCAGGAATGTCTGAGTTTAGCTACATCAAGGCACCGTAGGAGGGTACATACACAAAAAAAAATACAGGTTCACAAGCATCTCCACATATGGGAAGATGATTACAATAATTACATCATAGTTATATGAGCAAAAAGACCAAAAAAGAGAGCTCTAAAGGACTATGAAAAAGAGATTTCAGATTCTGGAGCAAAGTTGTCTCCCACTGGTGGGATCCAGGCCACCCAGCCCATGTTTCCATCCTGCCATACTTCCATGCGGCCATCAAGTAAGTCCTGCTTGTGGGGGTGTGAGGTGCGCTCATGAAACAAGTCAGCTTCCTCCCGATCAATCTTCATGTGTAGGTGTCTACAGTCCATCTGTCTCATGAAGGCCATGAGTGCTTGCTCAAATGCGGCCTTTCCTGGCTCATCTCTCTCCCATGTGAAGCGGTGGGACAACTCTCTGATGTTAACGGTGGTGGCACCTTCCTTTATCCATCTATCAAACTTTTCTGAGTCTAACTTTATAACCACAGTGACCTGCATTGAAACAGTATAAAAAATGAGTCTCCTAAGAGACTCAGTGAGGTGTCTGGTGCTGTTATTAAAGACATCATCATGACGGTATTTCCAAATGAGCCAAAGAACTTCTAAAGATAAACAGGACCAGAAGATATTTGCAGTTTTCCTACAGCCCTTAATGTAGCCTAAAACAACATTTATGATTTCAACACAATTAGTTTCCAGATTAAGACCGAACAATTTCCATATTTCCTTTGCAAAGTGACAATCAAAAAAGATATGTTTCACATTTTCTAGAACTCTACAAATTTTGCAATTTAGGTAGCTACCCTCGTCTTTAATGGGGAGTTTATTTAACAACAGTCTCCAGCCAAAGAATTTTTTTTTAGGTTCATTTTGAGTCATCCAAAATTTACCTAACCTATCTTTCCATTCCTTTGGTTCCCATTTTAGTTCCCAGCATGTGTTCAGGTCAAGAAAAATGGCATCTGCCTCGGGGAGAGACACATATATGCATTTGGCTTTAAGTGAGGGGAGAGGTGTGCCATCAACCCAGCAGAGTGCAGAAATGGAGGAGTGGAGGAGAAGAGGGTGAAGAGTAGTGGCTAAGGCCGACTTAAGGATGTTATAGGTTCTGCTCTGGGACAACGGGATAGAGAAGGTAAGTTTCAGGTCCTCCCATGTTTTCATTTGGCCATTCTCCAGAATCTGGTCAAAATACTTGATTCCCATATTGTGCCATTTTAGTGCAGAGTAGCCTTGAAGGGCTGCTAATGGTTTCCCATTATGAAATAGATTCCATGATATAGATCTGTCACTGGTAATCTGCCCCTGTCTATTTCCATTTCCATTGTATTGCACCAAGTGTTTCACTTGCTCCCAAGTTTTCCATAGGGACTTGAAGACCCCTGACCCAGCTATGGTTACCTCTATCTGTCCAAGAAGAAGGTCAATCATGGGGAGATCCTTCCATTTCTTGGCTTTCTTAAGAATTGAGGATGAAATATTGTTCCTTATTAGGATTTTCCATGGCTCATCTCCATCCATGGCCTTGAGGATCCATTTGGATGCGAGGGCAATACCTTGTATTTTGAGATCTTTTAGACCCATCCCACCATAGAGTTTATGCATAGTACACCACTCCCATTTCACTGCATGTTGCTTCCTGGTACCTTTTCCATCAGACCAAAGGAAGTTCCTTATTTGTTTTTGGATATGATTAAATTGATAGTTTTTGAAGAGTCAGGTAGAGGAGAAGTAGATGTTATATGATGCTAAGATCTTTTGACAGACCTGAAATCTTCCAGCCAGAGACAGATAGTTCCTATTCCATTTAGAGAGCTTCTTCTCAATCTTATTCCTTACCCATTCCCACATTTATTTTAAATTTGGAAGGACAGAGAAGGGGATGCCTAGATATTTTACAATATGAGTAGGGCCCAGCCAGTTGAGAGAGAATTTTGAGAGCCAGTTCGGGGGGCTGTCATCCCAGCCAAGTAGGTTGGATTTGTGCATAGCTATTTTACTTCCAGAAGCTAGGCAAAATATATCTATATTTTTGAGCAGAGCAACAAGGTTTTCTTCATTAAGTTTAATTAAAATTGCAGTTCCATTAGCAAATTGGACATTACAAATTTCCTTTTTATTAGGTAATGATATGCCTCTGACAGGAGGAGTGATAGAGGTGTCTTTAAGTAGGTAGAACATTGCATCAACAGCTAAGACAAATAGGGCTGGGGCTAGGGGGCATCCTTGCCTGATAGATCTAGTTAGTGCAAATTTGGGGGATCTCATCCCATTCACTTCAACAGAGGCATTAGCATCACATGATAGTGTTTTGACTCGTTTGCAGAACCCAGGGGGGAATCCTAGTGACTGGAGCATCTGAATAATATATTGCCATTCTATTCTGTCATAAGCTTTCTCGAAGTCTATGAGTAACATAGCTCCATTCTGCCTTGATTCTTTTGCCCAATGGAGTGATTCCTAACATGTGATTAAGTTCTCTAGTATATACCGTCCTTTGACAAACCTTGTTTGTGTAGTATTGATAATCTTAGGTAAGATTTTTTCCAATCTGCTTGCTGTCAATTTCGCTAAAATCTTGTATGATACATTTAACAATGTAATGGGTCTCCAGTTTTTAACTAGGGTTCTGTCACCCTCTTTAGGAATGAGCTTGATAAGACCTTGGTTTATGTTTTCTCCCAGGGACCCAATGTGAATAGCTTTAGAGTATAGAGCATGAAGATCATCCACAATCCATTCAATATTTTCTTTGTAGAATTCTACTGGGAATCCATCAGGGCCAGGGGATTTGTCATTATTGAGGGCCACTATAGCTTCTTTGATTTCTTCTTTAGAAATATTCCTTTCAAGCATCTTGCTATCTTCTTCCTCAAGGAGTTTGGGGACTAAAGCCATGTGTAATTTTCTTGCATTATCCTGCTCTTCCTTAGCTGGTTCTGTAGAGAATAATTGCTTGTAAAACTGAGCAAAGCACTCTAGAATCTCATTTGGCTCAAAGAGGCTCTTATTCTCTTCCCATATGGTGTCTATTTTCTCTCTTGCTTGTTTCATTTTGAGCATCTGGAAGAAAAACTTAGATCCTCAATCCCCAGTATCTAACCAGTTTAGCTTAGCCCTTGTTCTCCATCCTTTGATTTTCTAGTTTTACAGCCTTCTAAGATCATTTTTGGCCTTGTTTAGTTGATTGGTGAGTGTTGCATTTTCCGGGCCTCTTGAAGTTTGGATTCTGCCATTTGTAAGGCACTGTGCAATTGCATCTCAGATGCTCTGGCATCTTTAGCTTTCTTTTTACCTACCACCTGACAAAGTGAGGTCTAGGTTGTAATATTTTGATTCCATCTATCAATGTTTGTCAACTGGCTGTTTCCATATTTGTTATACATTCTCACCAGGTACAGTGCACATTTTAGATCACCATCCTTTAGTAGGCTAGTGTTCATTCTAAAATTCGAGCTAGGGCTTGGTAGGGCCATTTTAGACTTAGTTACCTTTAACCCAATCATAATGGGGTGATGATCAGATAGTGTATACGGTATGACAGCATATTGAACACCCTCCTTATTTTTAATAATTTCAAAAAAATCTTTGTCGAAGTAGAATCTATCTAGTCTGCAATAGACCCTCTTATTGTATTGTTGGTGGTTACACCAGGTGTACCATATTGAATTGTGCTCTCCTTTTTTACCTGCTATTGGGTCAGTCAATCTCATTTTGTTAACCATCCTCTCCCAGTGTATTCTCTCAGCACCTTTCCATTCCACCTCGTTCCCTCCTTGTTTATCTTGTGCATTGATTACCATGTTAAAGTCCCCTCCCAAGAGCCAGGGGATGTCTTCTAATTTAGCAATCCATTCCCACATCTCCCCCCTTTCTCGATAGTCGTTAGATGCATAGATTGAGTAGAGACCAAATGTAGTACTTTCATTTTGTATGATTACCCATACTGCCCTATCACAAGGGGATTGACCCCATTTGACAACTTTATTCGTCCATTTAGGATTTAACAATATTGCAGCTCCACCCTTTCCCTTAGGGTGATTGGTGAAGAAGGGGGTGGCCTCCCTCCAGATGGATTTTAGCCCAATTTCTAGAGAGAATCCCACTGATTTTAGTTCTTGGAGCATAAGGCAATCAATTTCCTTGTGCATATTTAGAAATCTTTTGACCACATGTTTTCTGTCAAGGGCCTCTAATCCCTTGATGTTCCATGAGATGGTTTTCATCATCAAGAGGTTGCTTTAGGATTGTCCCCTAGGGATTTAAGCCCTTCAAAACATTTGGACCATTCCTCAGGTTTAGAAAGATGGCTGGCATCAAAGGCTACAGTTGATAGTGGTCTACCTCTCTTCTTCCTGAGATTAGAGAGTTGATCAGGTCCCATAGACTCTTTCCTAGCTGTATTGTCTTTATTTACCTTAGGAGATCTTTTCCTCCTTTTTTTTGGTTTTATTACCAGCTAGCTCTTCTCCCCCATCCTTAGCTCCAACCTCAAAGGTTCTAGGGTTAGGGGAAAATGAAGTCTCCCTTTCATTATTGCTATTCACAGTTTCATCCGACTGCAACCTAGGTTCAGTACCATGCCCTTTCTCTAGGGGTTGGTCAGAAGGAGAAGTGGTAGGCCCCACCTCCACATCAGTGTTATCAGAGGTCCTTTCAGGATGATTGTTGGGGTGCGGTTCTGTATCCCCTCCATCCTTAGTCTCCAATGGAGTATTTTCAATATGAGGGATGCTCATATCCCCGGAGGGGTCTTTTATATTATCTTTAGGTCCATGAGGGGAGTGATTAACCATCTCGGTAGCACTGGTGGTAACATGAGTACCACCATCTTCCCCTCCGATCAACTCTTGGAGTAAGGGTATGGTACATGATTCAATCTCCTTCTTTTGGTTAACTAATGTTAACTCAAGCCGTTTTCTATGTTCTATAGCCATTTTCAACTTCTCAAAGACAATTTGCTGAGCATTTTGCTTCCTGGGTCCATCCATATTAGTGGAGATTTTGTTATTATCTGGTTCCAATGATTCAGGTTCACTGGCAGCCACATTAGCTTCTTTTAATGCTAACTGGTACTTGAGTATAGATTCGGCAATTGAGGGAGGAGAACTGGAAGGGCAGGGGTGGGTTTGTGGTTGAGAAAAAGGGGGAGTAGGATCAGATGAGGGTATTGATCCAACAACACTAGGTTGGGAGGATGGGTCGAGAGGTGGGGATGCAGAGGGAATAGGATCATTCTTTTTAGCTTCTTCTGAATTCAGGTGAAGGCGGTTTCTACTGGAGGTCTTCTTGAAGGAGGTACCATTTTTCTTCACCATCAGTGGGTAGTTTTTAAGGTAGTGGCCACTTCTTCTACATCTATGACATGCATTAATCCCTCCTAAATATTCTAGAGGGCATGAGAATAGCTGGTTTTCAATACAAATGTCAATTCCAGAGGGAAAGGCTACCCCAGGGTTGAAGGCAATGAGAACCCTCGCATCCATATGGGGTAGTAAAGCAGTCGAGGAGTCTATTTTAATAACTTTTCCAAGTGGTTCCGTGATTTTAGAAATACAGTTCCATAAAAATGGGGGGACTTTCTTAATAACTACCCATTTAGGGTTGGAGAGTGCCATTATTTCCTCGTTACTTGCAAGAGGGGTCCAAGGAACGACCTTCAAACAGGCGTTACCTATACTCCAAAATTGTTTCTCTACAACCTTCCTCTACATTTCTTTATCATTAAAGAAAATAAGAAATAGTCCTTTTTGCAACATTCTACATAACGAAAACTGAATTCCAAATTTAATACACCAAGTATCTTGAAACCATTTATTAAGATATTGTCTAGATGGTATTTTATCTACATCAAGGGTTGCTAAAAAAATTGCAGAATCCCTAAGCCTAGCAATCTCTTTAGAAATACATTCAGTCATAGAGGAATTAGGTTTAATGATGACTCTTGGGGCCGAGGCAACCTCACCTTCTTCGTGGTTTTGGGTTGCTGCTGCATCTTGGCTCGCCTCTGGTTCGAACCTCGCTTCGTCTGGGAAGGTCGTGCGGAGCCCTTGAACGACTTGACTGAAAGTTTTTCTGCCATTGTTGGAGGCCTTGTGGGTATTAGTCCCATCGCCGTCGGGTTCCTTCTCCAATAATGGAGGCACAGGTAGAGTAAATGCGGGGGCCTCCCACTAGGTCTGGGAGCCCCCGGGCAGAGAGTCGATCTGCAGCCAAGGACCGTTCGTGTGTGCCCTTGGTTGCAAAGCTCCGCCAAAAAATAGCTGTCAACTCATAGGAAACTTGGAATCAGTGGCTTTCCTTTTTATTTAAGAGGGGTGTTGCTCTCAACAGAGTTTATATTTTTGAGTCCTTTTTGAATTACGTTTGCCTTTAGGTAAGATCTGCCCAACTTCCCCCGTGCTTCCTTCCTCGAACTTTACACTACTACAGATTGAGTTAGGAGGCAAAGGAATTGATGAGGCAGCTGCAATCCTACTCACTTTCTTGCAAAGATTCCTAGTTTTTAAAATTCTCATGTATTTTGTATCAAGGATTTTCATGATTGGTCTTTGAGTTTGCATCAAAAGTGATCGCAATTTTGTTTATCAGATAGGAGAATACTCATAACTGCTACCATAGTAGAAGAGGAGATGCTATGAACTGTGTCATAGTATTCCTTTGCCCATATGTTGTACAAGCTCCTTCATCATTTGGATGACAAGATCTTGAGTAGAAACAACCCCCTTGTTGTCTAATTCACATCCTGCATTAAAACAGTCACAATCCATATCCTACTGCATCCTGATGGATGGGTTTGTACAAGGCTGTCCAAAATTCCTCTATCAAAATTTCAGCATGGAGATCCCTTTTGGCTACCTGTAGTTGAGGAGGAAGAACAAGTATTTGATTTGGAAAGTCTTCTAGGAAACTCTCAAGAAGAAATCGAAAAGAAGGCTACAGGATCCAGGAAGATACAAGTAACTACACCAGCAGTGGACAAATATGAAGATGAGATTATGGCTGAAGAATATGATTTAGAGACATTTGATCTTGGTCCACTTACCTCCGAGCAAGCCATGGAAGAAGCAACTGATTTAGTGAGAGCACTTAATGATAAACTCAAGGAAGAAATGGAAAAGAATAAGAGGCTAGAAAAGGAAGTTAGTGCTTGGAGGAGTTATTTTAGCCACCTTTATTAACCATTAAGGCGACAGGATCCAACAGTATCACCTTTGCATGCACTTCCTCCTGAATCGATAAATGAGGTAGAAAAGATGAAGAATTTAGCCGAACTCATGAGTTCATGGATTGATGAATCTTACAAGGTAGCCATTGAATTTGTAACAAAAATGATGAAGACAGTCCACAGGGCTATCCAAGTCCTTGAGATCATTCATAATTTATTGATAACTGTGGATGCATTCACTCACACTAGAGACATTGTCATCCCGGTCTTACAAGTGATAAGAAGGACGCCAAGGCAGGTTTTGGCGCAAGAGAAGATAATGGACGGAGGAACCCATAACCTTCTGCAATGGTCAACTTTGCTCCAAATGAAGGAAGTACTTTTCAAAGACATCAATAGCAGATGCAGCCGAGTTGAGAGCACTATCCACCCTATTCAAGACAAAGTGTTTGATGTATTATGTACAGTCCTTGACAGAAGGATAGAGATTGAAACAAATGTGGATCTCCAAGAATTGGAAGACAAGATCAAGGTTATTTTTTGCAAAGAGGAAAACATGATCATAGATAAGCAATGAGATCAGATGTATGCTACTATGTTCCTAATTGAGAAAACAAAAGAATTAGAGCATGGGTGGGAGATGACCCTTCTTACAGCTTTTGATCAAGTCCTGCACTTGGAGGAGCGGATGAAGAACCTTCATGAGATTCCCATTGCAGAAATTGAAGGAATTACGTCTAGATTCATTGAATATGCCAGAAAGGAACATAGAAAAGGGATCAAAATTCTAGATAGGGATATTTATCTAAATAGGGATATCTTGAACTTCTTACAAGGGATAACACAAGGGATAACAATAGCTTAGTGGTCAATATTACAAGGGAGTTCCATAAGCCACATTTTAAAAGGTATATCAGCAGTTTTTATTCATAGATTGAAAACAAAAAATGTGCTTATAAGCACCTGCCAATGTCATGGCAGCTAGTTTACATACATGTGCTCAATCAGTGACCACTTGTACAACATTTTAGGCCCGTCTTCTCTATGGCCTCCTTCAAAACCTGAAATTGGAAGTTTGTATTGTCTGATGGAGGCTCCGACCAGAAGTTATATATTGGCCTTATCATTACCTAGATTCAGCTTCTAGATGCATTGTGGTGCAAGTATGTCAAAAATAGTAACGGATCAGTCAGACAGTGGTCCACTAAGATTCGCCAGAACAAGACTACAGAAATTGCACATTTCAATTAAAGGACTTCCCTTGATTTTCTTGCTTATGATTCTGGAAAGTGTTTGGCATTTATAAGCTCTCTTAGTGTCATCCTTTTGTTGGATAGATAATTCTCCTTTGGTGTTGCTAATGCAATTCCTTGTCTTCATTCATTTAACTAATTAAGGTTCCACTGGCAGTTCTTGGTTATTAGTGGACCCAGGTAAATTTTTTAATTTATTACACATCTCCTTCACTGGTTGCTTGATTGTACTCAAGTCCTTATGATTGAATTCTGATGTAGGACAATTTTTATTCTTGTATTTTTTTTTCTGAGATACTTCTATGTATAAGGATTTTCTTATTGTAAAAAAAATATCAGTTTCATGCAAATCTTTATATTTTAAGATGTTGAAGTGGACAATGTATCTTTAAAAATTTCTAACATACTTTCAAAGTCCATGTATTCGTTTGGATTCAGTTGCCGATGCTCTACCTCTCTGACATGATTGCATTTTTACATACATATTTTTTTATTGTAGTGTTTATTTGCAAACTGGGGTTCTTTCTATCCAAGCATTCTACTGTAACCACATATACTTTCAAGTTCCATTTATCAATTTTGGTCATTTGTTGATAACTTAATATTAATAAATGATATAATTTGAGTTCGTATGAATGTGCAAGTTATGAAGAAACAGTTGATTTTTTTCAGGGCAGTTGAGGACATTTTAGGGGTTGATGATCATAAGATTGTGCCTGAGAATCCTTTTTCTGGAAAAGAAACAAGGTGGAAGGGAAATGCACAACACAAGATGAACAAGGAAAAGCATGTAGCAATAGTTTCTGGTGGTAAAAACTGTCAAATTTCTGAGAAGGGAAAACAAATTTATAGTATGGATGAAAAACGTTGGACCCAGGGTAGAAGCAAGGCACTAATTTTGTTTGAGGATGTGGATATGGTCTTTGATGAAGACCGAGGATTTATGGGAGCTTTACTGCAGATTGCTGAAACGGCAAAACGACCTATAGTATTGACAAGCAACAGTAGGTTTCTTGACTCACCATTGTTTATTGATGTTGTGTTTATTTATTTGTTTTAATGTTCCTGTACAAATTCTTTAGATTCAATGCAGCTAATCTGGTTTCTATTAGCTCATTAAATATTCATTCCCTATTTGAATTCATAGGACGGGATCCTTGTTTGCCGCGGCTTCTTGACCGATTGACCATACAACTTGAACTCCCTTCATTGGAAGAATTGGTTTGCCATGTTTTCATGGTATGCGATGAAACTGCTTCTCATTGTTGTACCATTCATTACAGTCAATGAATGCTTGCTATTTTCCAACATGCTCTTTTGAGTGCCTGTTCTGAAGAAAGCATTGCATGCTTTTGTACTTATTCTCTGCTTGGCTTTCAGATTTGCATTGCAGAAGGCATTATAATATCTCCTAGTCTTGTTGAGCATGTCCTGAGATGTTGTTGTAGAGATTTGAGGAAAAGTTTGATGCTGTTACAATTTTGGTGCCAAGGGAAGAGCAAGTCTGGAAAAGGTGTGTCATTAGGTCCTTACAGCTTCACCTTTCAATCTGCACTCAAGATTATTAATATTTTAGTAATCTGCTTTATTCCAATGACACTTTATTTTTAGGTGGAAATTTTGTTTGCACTTGTTTTTGATGTTCTTTGAGTTGACTGTAAAATATTTTGGGCAGCTTCAGAGGGGCAAGTATCTCATATCTATAGTTCAATTCCACTTGAGCTAGATGTGGAACATCGCATAATGCCAAAGATGATGCCATGGGGTTTTCCTTGCAAGTTATCAGAGAGAATAAACTTTGATATCTCAAAAGCATTAGATGAGGTGCAAAAACAAGCATGCTTAAATGAAATAAAGTTTGCTGAAGAACGTGCTGCTAAAGACACACTTGCTGCTCAGTTTAAAAAAATGCAAAAGAAAATGAATGAAGCTGAGAAAAAAGCTGCCATGTTGAGAAGGCTTTCTTCTGATGATGAAAGCATGCAGATATTGAGAGATTTTGAGAATGAGATAGATACGATATCAAAGGTGACTCAGTCATCAGTTCGATCTCTGAGGCACAGACGTACAGTAGTGACTTCTGACTCAGAAGATATTGACTGTCATGAAACTACCACAGCTATATCTGAAACTCAGCTTCAAGACACATGCAAAGAGGTTCCAGTTGAATTGATGAGTGAGCCTGATGATATGACATTATCAGGCTCTGATCCTGAAAGCTTTCCAAATTGGAGAGGCAGAAGTCAAGAAACTAAACCTACTTCTACTGTATTCAGAAGGTTAAAGAAAATACAAGGTGTAAATTATGTCGAATCAAGCTCATTAATAGATAACTCCTGTCTTCCAGAATCTTCAGTAGTTCCTGAGACTGTTGCGAATTATGATAATGAATGTCAAGTCAAATCAGTTGACTGTGGAAATACACTTGAATGTGTGGAGAATTCTTTCTCAAATATCTGTAGTCCTCTTGGGGTCTTGACAGAGCTTCAGAAGCTGGAATGCCCAAACAAAGTAGAGAAGATGCTATCAAATACAGAAGATAATATTTTAAAAAGTGCAGAAGTTTTGGAAAGATCAGTACATCATTGTGAAAAATTTACAGATATGGTGGGTAATAATGATTTCACAACTTCACATACAGGTGATGCATCTTCTGATGTAGATCATCTGAAATCTAAAGAAAATGTGGATGATAAGAAGCTGGATTTAGACAGTCATATATGGTCTGGAAGTTTGAAAAATTCGGCTAAACATATAGAATCAAGTAATTGTGAAAGGCTCCATGATAGGAAAGGTGTTACAGCCATATATGAAATGCTTCCACTGATGGATGAATGTAGTAGAGTAGATTTTAATATCATTAATGCTGACAAAAATAAACAAGAAAATTTGGAAACTGAAAATCCAGCTCAACAAATATGGCTTAAGATGCTTGACTCTAATGAAGATTTCAAGTCACTGTTAGATCTGCAATGCAAGGATGCATTGACAGCTATCAATTTGGCAACAAAATTGACAGACCTTATTTCATCTAGTGATCTGTTGATAAGTTCGTGCACACCTGATCAAAAAGTAAGAAAATATTTCCAACAGTTATTTAGTGATCTAATTTTATCTCTACATGAATCTTTCCTCTTTCTACATGAGAAGACATTTTAGAAACTTGTTAATTATAAAAAGGAACATTCTATGTTACTGACAGTTTGTTGCAGAATATTTCTAAGCCATTGCATGTTTAACAGGATTTCTTTCTGCATGAAGATCATGTACCAACTTCATGCTCTGATGAGCGTATGGAAATTACTTCAACACTTGCACAACAAGGTCTCTGTATAATGGGGCACAATCTGAGTAATGAAAGCAATTTAAATCTACACAAAGATATATTAACTTCCAGCACTGATTCTATTGCCATGGGTAAGCTGATCTTGGCACAATCAAATGATGAAATGGTGCGGACTGATGAATTTTCAGAGATTGACATGTGTCCAACAGAACAATACAGTAAAAGGTATTTATCTCCTCTTGTGTTTGGCACAAAGAAATAAAGCTAAATGGGAAAAAATATTTGCTAACTAATGTTGTTTTAGTATTCATATTTTGGTCAGGCTGATGCCATGTTGAAATGTCTTCTAGTTCATTAATTAACAAAAACTTTGGGTTTGAAAGATTCACATATTCTTTGTGCCATATTAAAGTAAATGTATTTCACTGTCATTATATGTCTTCATGAGAAAATTTTGTGGAACTGGAAAATTTGTTTGAGAAATTACCTATGCTTAATCTAATCTTGAAGAGTATGCAGAGTTGTTTCCTTGCTAAAGATGTAGTGACTTGATTGCTTAAGTGTAATAGCCCTTATATTGTGACTATTTATATTCTATGTGTGTGTGTGTGTGTCTTTTATTTATTTCTTGTACATTATTATTATATTACTCTATTAAATGAATCATTTACAATCATTATAAATTCCCATGAGAATCCCATATATTTTGAGTATTTATATCTGTTTATTGAGATTATTAATTTATTTGTTTTATACATATTACTAGTTAGAAATATTCACAAAAAAATATAAATATTTAATGGTAATTACCATTAGTGTTGACCAATGGGTTATTATAAGTTAGTGTTTCAGATCAAGATACCAAAGGCTGCGGTCAATAGTCATAACTCTGCTTTACAAGTCCATTGGGAAAAGTAATAACCATAGGAGTATTTTAAAAGAGACCGATCTCTTTCCAGCAAAAGGGGGGCATGGTTTAAGGAAAGAGAAAAAGATAAGAAAACATCTGTGGTGGTAGTAAATAGTAAGTTGCAATAGGTACGAATCTGAGAAATATCATTACTAAATTACTAATACAACATATGAGAATGCTTATAGCACAGTCCGATATGACTGTTATGATTGGAAGATAATGTGGTTCGGTTTGATATAAGATAATAATATATTGCACACATATTAAAATATATTTAACATATAACCAATGTTGCCAATATAATCTAAGGGCTGAGAATACAATATATTACTGTCAACATAATCTGTTTTAATACAGTAATCTGATACTATATTATAAGGAGGAAGAACATCGAAGAAAGCAGATTGAACTCACAGCAAGGAACTCTCTGTCATATCCATGTTTAAAACATTAAGACATTCTGGGTCTTACTATTAAGAGTTAAAGGTACTCCCTCTCTTAGTAACTAAGATTTATAATCAAGGGTAAACTAGGGTATTTCATAAAAAGGGACATTACAATTGGTATCAGAGCTATTTTCCTGCCATCCTGTAATGTCAAGAGGAGGAAATAAAATGAGTGAACAGAATGAATTAAGGGCTTTTATGGAACAAACAGCCCGAACTACCCAAGTCCTCTCTGAACAAAATCAGAAAACAAATCAGCTACTTATGCAAACTCTTCAAACCATAACTAATAACCAGCCTAGGCCCGATCAGAGCAATTGGAGAGAGGCTTATTCAAACCATTCAGAAAACAACCAAACAATGAGTTGATCGGTTGACCACACGGAGGCCTATGAAGTGTTGCAGAAGGTCTTATGGGCATTTCCATATGATTTGGGTCAGTTTCCTATTCTTTAGGAGAATCCCTACTTTTTAGGGGAAATTGGCAGTTGGCCTGCTACCACCAGACATCACCTTGGTACCAGTGGCAACGCCAGATCTCAGTTGGAGGTACTCAGGTGATGATTTCAGAATTAGGATTAAAACATTTGTGCTATGGCTTTGGTATTTAATTAAATAAAATGAAATGACTATTTATTTAAAGGTCAGCATATAATATTTTAATAAGAGACCCCTCCCGCGCCCCCCCCCCCCTCCCCCCACCACAAGAGAATGACCTAGTAGAGTCAACAGTGTTTTAAAAAAGGGGACACAAGGCTAATAATAAGTCATGAGAAGGGGTTCGATCAGCCTTAGGGGCAAATAAATTAAATTAATTCATTAAAATGTTATGCTGTAACCCTAAAAGGAGATTGATTAGTGTTAGAGGAAATAAAGTGACATTTGGGGGCAGCAATTGGACATCTTTGGCTTCATTTTTACAAGGAGAGTTTGGGAATTGGAGAGCTCTGATCACCTAGGGCAGATTTGCTGGTTGTGGAGATGGAAACCTTCACAATTTTCGAGATCTACAGGAGTGCAATACCTCCCAAGGATCTGATTTCTCATGTAGTTTAGAAAATCAGCAAGGAAGAACTACCATTCTGGTTGCTTCAGTTATTAAATCAGGGATTCAGCATCAATATACAGTCCAAGGAGCAGGTCTAGGGTTTGCACCATCATTTCATAGCATTTTGTGAGCACCCACAGCTGGCCGTACCCTCCTTGAGCCCTTGTGCAGCAAATTCAACTTGGGATGGAGGGTTTCAGCCTTTGTTTGTAGCAGATCTGAGTGCATACCAGTGTGAAAGTTCAGGTCAGACCATTAATCAGACTTGTATCAGCTATTGGGGGTATGTACGTTGCAAAATCTCTTCAATAAAGTTTACAAATTCACTATTTTGCTGTGTGTAGTTGTTAAATTATTTCCAGCATTTTCTATTATCGTCTTCCCAATTCATCGTCAAAAACTCAAGCCAAAATCCAAAAAAAATCAGGAAACTGGAAAAAAAAAAAAAAAAAAACTCCAAAAGCACAAAAAAATTAAAAAATTCATCAAAAACAATACCATTCAGCAAAAAAATTCAAATCAGCATTCTTGATTTGGGGGTGGATCATTACACAGTGTTGGTGTCGGCCAAGAGCTTGGTTGTCTAAATTTAGTATGAAAGGTTGCCGAGCAACCATAGCACCAGGTTCAAGCAACTTTGAGATGTTCTTTGGCCATGGAGTCCCCACCCCAATTTCCACCTAGACCGCTATGTCAATGTGGTCGACCAGCACATCTAGCACAAATCCTTCTCGTAGGAGCAAAATATCAACCTTTGTGCCTTCAAGATCTAGTAGAGAGTTGAGAATTCTCGAAGAGATATTGGTATTGATCTGTTATTTGTCATCATTGGCTTAGAAATCCCTCCCAATCACCATTTTGATTGCCTCTGTCAGCAACTGGTTGATACATGGGGGGATTGGATGGCCTTTAGAAATCGTCCTCAACCACAAGTCCAAGATTTGCCTTTTATCGCTTTGCAGTCTGTTTGGTGAGTCCATTGCTCAACACTTTCAGCAATGTAGGTGAAGCAAACAAAAATGTTTTCGAATGATAAAATGACTTGCTTGAAGGGGCATTTAAATCCATTTCACATGAATTGCAAGCCAAAGCAAAATTAATTGTTTCAGGTAGGTGTTCCAAAATTTTGTCTTGCATATCTCACGTGACTTCACACACTCATCCTCAATGCTGCATCCGTTGCAAAAGTACCAAAATTCTCCAAATTGGCTAGGGATAATTCATTCCCTTAATGATGCTTCAAATTGATATGACTTCTCTCCTTGGATTCATACGTCCAACTTTAAGGGTCATAATGATTATTGTTGCTGTCAACTCTACTCGTCAAAATGTTTATCTTTTTAGTGGTTTCATTGGCTAATTTATTTACTTCACCGTTACCTTCCCTATATATGTGGTTCGCGGTGTGGTTTTCAAAGCTTGTGATGATTTGCATTGCCTTTTCCAACAAGGCTTTCAACTTCCAATTTAGAGTTGCTCTTGTACAGATGTTTAAATCCAGTATTAAAGCTTTGAATTCGGTTACATTGTTGGTACCATGGATGAAAATATCGGCTAAAAATCGGCCAGATCGCGATTTATCAGGAGGCAAATGGCCAGCCGATTTAATCGGAGAAAAAATCGCTCCCGATTTTTTCCAAAAAATCGCAGGTTTTCAGCACAAAAACTTGGGATTTTTTCTGATAAAATCGCGATTAAAAACCGAAAAAATCGCGCCTCTGCAAACTGACCAAAAACCCCTAAAAGTCGAAACTAAAACAACATAAAGTGACATGCAAAAAAAAAGGGCAATTTCACTCCATATCGCGCGACTGTTCCCGACGGCAGACACCCTACGCTTGATGCCCAACGCGCAATTTTGGCTGTTTTTTGGCCGACGCCCTACGCTTGATGCCATTCTCCTACGATTATTTTTTGCATATATATAAAAAATAAAATTGTTAAAAATTAAAACTTTAAGATATATAAATGTATTTAAGTTTATATATGAAAATAATGAAATATATAATAGTATAAATTAAAATTGTTATAAATATGAAAATAATTTAATAACACTATAAATTAAAACTGTTTATATATGAAATTAATATGTTATTAAAACAGTATAATATGTTATTGTGCTCTATAAATTTAGTCTATATGTGTGTTTTTTTAGAATATTTAAAGAAATTATGTATTTTTAAATGTTCGATAATTTTGCCGATTTATTGCCGATTTTTTCTCGATTCCCGATTTAAAAAAAAATCAGCCAAAAGATTTATTGCCGATTAAGATATTTCCATCTTTGGTTGGTACCAATGGGCAATGGTTTTGATAAGGATTTGATTATCTGGCCATTCCAATCTCTAACTATGCATCTGACGCCATAAATTCTTGGATTCCCTAGAGAAACCATCAAAGTTTAGTTTATACCACCCATGCTGAGGGGCAGACCAAGACACCTTATCTCTAGGGGATAATTTTCAATCTGATATTTGCAGCCCACTTTGTGAAGAATGAGTTCCGCAGGTCAAACTTACCAAACCTGGTGTTAATAATTTCCACAATGGCCACGTCTACCTTATTTTGAAAAGAAGCCAACGTCATTTCTTTGTCTTGGAACAACCTCCTGTTTCTTTCCTTCCATAGTTCCCAAATGAGGATCAACGAGCAGATGCTCCATAGGCAATTGAAGGATGCAAATTTCTTGATATTTGGCCATGACTAAAATAGACATAGAATATAATTGGGTAGAGCACTGACCCAACCCAGCTTGGCGCATAGCCAAGCCCAACACTTCTAAGAGAAAGGGCAGCATGATTTACTGATTCCTCCTGCCCTTTGCAAATGGTGCATCTTGAAGGACCTTGAAAGCGCATTTTTCTGAATCTTTCAGTTGTTAAGATTCGTTTTTGCAATGCAGCCCAAGTGAAGCTGCCTGCTTTGGGAAGGCCAAATTTGTTTTAACAAAATTGGAGAGGAATGCTAGCTCTCATCCCATCTATACTTCGTGTGATTTTTTCATATCTATTTTTGACATTATAAATGCCCGACATTGAGCCTCACCACACCAAATCATTTGCCCCTTGTTTGAAGACTAGTGTTCTTCCAGATAAAGCAGATTTCAACTTTTCCACTTTCCTCCCATCAAATCCGAAGCTAGAAAAATCCTTCCATTTCCAATCAGAAGCTCCACCTATTGTGTCAAAGAGTACATAGTCCTTTACATGTGGACCCCAAGTTTGTAGAAGTGTATTCTTGATATTGGGAATTTCAAGGAAACTGTCAAAGCTAGGGTACCCTACCCAAGAATCGGCGCAAAATAGGGTTTTTGCTACTATCACGAACATCCCATTATATGTAGTCTGTGATGATCGACGAACATCCCATTATATGTAGTCTGTGATGATTGATTTACATTTTTGCATGAAGTTCTAGACTCTCGATCCTTTTGGGGGGTTTGGGGTAGTCAACATGCTTGAAAGGCAGTTGTTATTCAGATATATTCTCCACACAAGTTTTGCCCCAAATGCCTTATTTTGAATATCTTGGTTTTGAAGACCAACACCAACTTCCTCTCTTGACCGACAAACCTTGTCCCATGCAACTAAAGCAATCATGTCTTTTTCTTCCATTCCTTGCCAAAAGAATTTCCTCACCATTTGGTTTAATTTTTGAAAAACTCTAGTAGGAAGGGCCATGCATGTCATTAAATATATGGGCATGGCCGATATAACAACTTTTAGCATGGTGGTTCTTCAAGCCCATGATAACCACTTTCCTTTCTAGGTGGACATTTTGTCACCCATTTTCTGTTTCAATGTATCCTATAGTTTACCAGTTCTAAGACCTTTAGCTAGGGGAAGCCCAAGATAGGAGCATGGCAATTGCCCTAGCTTGAAATTCATGATTTGGGGGATGTCTCTCTCTTGTTATTGTGTGGTATTGAAAAAGAAAACAACTGATTTTTCTGGACTAACCTCTTGCCTTGAAGCCTTGGAGTAACAGTTAAAAATGCAGTTCATATGGTAGACCTCTCTCCTTTTTGTAGTTCCAAAGAGCTTTGTGTCATCAACAAATTGCTGATGAGACGGTGTTAGATTTCAATACCTTGGATGATACCTTTGTCAACTCCATTGGTGAAGTCTCTACCCAGAAATTCGGCCTTTATGATGAAGAAAAATGGAGATAAGGGGTCCCTTTGTCGAAGCCCACGAGAGACTTCCAAAAACCCTTTAGGTGAACCATTCACTAAGACCGAGAACCTTGGAGTGGAGATGTATTGGAAGATCCAATTTATCCATCTTCTGTTGAAGCCAAAGGCTTCCATTGTTTTGAGTAGGAACCTCCAATCCACCTTGTCATATGCTTTTTTGATGCCCAATTTGACTATCATAACTGACCTTTTCATTGTCTATATGGAGTGTATGGCTTCTTGGGTAATGATTACCCCATCCATGATGGATCTTTCAGGCACAAACCTTGTTTGTTCACCGAAGACGATATCAGGAAGGATTACCTTCATTCTGTTTGCCATGACCTTTGTCAATACCTTGTAAACTGTATTGCATAGGAATAAGGGCGATGAAGGTGTTATTTATCTCCCTCAGTAAGTGACCTGATCGCCAGGATGCATTGATGGCTTCGGCAAGGCCCTGACCTATAATGTCCCAGCATTTTGCCGACGGCTCGTCAGGTCCAGGAGCCTTCTCCAGATGCAGTTGGAAAAGAGCAGTTTTTATATCTGCAAGAGAGAAATCTGCATCTAGAAGATTGTTCCGAGCATCTGAGACCAAACGTGGGATGTTTTGTATCAACTCTCTTTGGGCCAACAAGTCTGATCCATACTGGTTATTGAGGAGATTGTTGAAGTAGAGTACCCCCTTTTGGACTATGGTCTTCGGATCCTCAATTCTTGACCTATTTGTCTGTTTAAGAGCAGCAATGCAATTTGCAATCCTTCTTTGCTTGGTTCTGTTGTGGAAGTATTTGATATTGTTGTCACCTTAATTTATCCACATTTTCCTTGACTTTCTGTTTCCAAAATCTTTCCTCTTTGGCCAGGATTTCTTCATATGCAGCCATGAATTCTTTCTCCTTCATAAAAGTTTAAAACACTACTAGTTCATACCATCCTTGATGACCATCTCTTAAAGATTCTGCAAGCCAGCCTCAAGCACACATTTGGTTTAAAAAATATTTCTGATATGTGCTTTGTTCCATTGTTTCAGTTTTAGCTTCACTCGTTTTAGTTTTGAAATGAAGATGAACATCTTCGAACCTTCTACCTTGTCTTGAGTCCACTATTCCTTCACCATAGTAAAAAAATTTGGGTTCCACATCCACATGTTTTCGAATTTAAATAGGCTCCTGTATGGTTTCTTGTCCCCCAGAATCTCCAATTTCAAAGAAAAGTGGTCTGACCTAGAGCATGGTAGAATCTGAGAGTCTAAACTAAAGGGAAAATCACCAAGATCCCCCTTAAAAAAGAAGTGGTCCAGCTTCTCTGCTATGTGGCTGAAACCCAAATGCCTATTAATCCAAGTGTAATTACCATAGATGGCACACTCGCAGAGTACTCGGCAAGTTTCAAAAACTCGTCGAGTTTTTGAGCTCTGCAAGTTTTCATGACTTTAACTCGCAGAAAAAACTCGTCGAGTTTCTTTAAAAAATTCGGCTATACTAAAAAAAGAGGCCCAAACATGTCAAAAAATTATCATTTTTTGTTTTTTCAGGTCAGTTTCATTCTCTTCATCAGAATATACACATGAAATATAACATTTAAGTATAAGTGGCATTTCAATATGTCTTTATCCTTTCTTATACTTTATAACACTCGATGCCTTTATAAAATAATAAAAGTATTTTTGGCCTCGCGGGGTGCTGCCCCCTAACCCCTGTCGAAAAATATAGGGGGAAACTGCGTTGATGGAAGTAGGGAAAATTTAACCTCTGAGTCTGATTAGGCTCCATATAACAACATAATTAGCATTGAAGAAATCTTGGTATTACACATTTTAGAGTTGAAAGTTTGAAACTATCAGTATGAATGATGAAATTTCAAATATTGCGCGTTTGTAGATCTCCACCAAGATCTAGACCTATCTCTTTACCACTCTTTTTCTCACCCTCAGAACTGGGAAGAGGAAAAGGAATAGTAAATAGTTCTAGCTAGAGTTGGGAAGAGGAAGTTGTAATTGTAATTTGTAATGATGTATTTACTTTTGGTTTTACAAAAACTATTTATTTACTATTTTGCTTCTAGACATCAACATTCCTCATGAGGATGCGATTTTGTAGACACTTTGCATTTAAATATATCCATAATCAGCTTGTTTCTTTTGTGTTATCATTTATTGACTCATTGGATGCATCTTCTCATTAAATTTTGCAAAAAAAATGCATTTTTTATTAAAATTAAGCGTGTTTTTACGTTGCCGAGTTTTTCCAAGTTTTTGCCGAGTTTTTTTCTCAAGGGCTTGGCGAGTTGAGCCGAGTCGCGAGTAGTCCAACTATGGTAATTACCATTAGAGGCATGAATCTCCACCAGGTTATTCCTCCCAACCCAGCCTGCAAAGTCTCTTTGTGATTGTTTCTCCCTACCACTTCCTCCAAATTTATCATTGCTATGTAAGATTGCATTGAAGTCTCCTCCAAAGATAACATGTTGGTAGGTCCTTGAGTTTACAATTCCCTCCACAGTTCTCTTTTTCTAATGGAGGCATTCAGACCATAAACATTGATCAGAACAAAGGTTTATATACAGATATTTATAAACCTTATAAAACAGTAATAAAATTAGATATAATATAATAATGATATCAATTTAATAAATATTTATATAATAATATACAATATTACTAATAGTATGTATAAATATGAAATAATTTTTTTATACAATATTACTAATAGTATGTATAAATATGAAATCTTAGTAATATAATAATAAATAAAATTTACTATTAATATTTGAGGTTACGTGCTGGACTGAATGGGATCTCAAATCTGTTTTAAATCAGACTTGGATCTGATTGCATAAGCCATGGATCTGGTAACAGAGACGTTAAAATAAAATAAAAAATTCAACTATTGCATTGCAAACTACATTTCAAAAGGTTTTTGTTGATTTTGGCTAAACAACATGCTCAGTTATAAAGAGATGAATAGCTTTGATAACATTAAGAAGACTACAAACACATGTCAGTTTCTTTAGTCAATGGAACTTTAAATTTACAACTGGTGTCAAATATATAGGATGGGCATTTCAATGCTTGGGAAAATGGGACTTGATGTTGTTCAATCACAAGTAGCATGTCACGCCTTCGTCTCTAACACTAGTTGCAGCAAGTATAAACCCTAGTCGCAGCATTAACAAACCCTAATCACAGCAGTCATGAAAACTAGTCACACGTTTATGTAATTAAATATGGGCGATTAAATAAATGCAAAGAGTCTGACCCAGGATAAAGGCAATGAATATTTTGGATGATTAATTATAAGAAGGGCCAAACGAAAAAGATAATAAAAATAAAAATAAAATATAATCACATTTTAAGATGGGAGGACAACCTGGATTAATTCAAGCAGCGGACTAAGGAAATCAGAAATAAAATTAAGTATATGTAGGGGCCAACCTGCTTGGTGTTTTAAAATAAATTAAAAATATATTGTTTGAGGCCGACCTTAATGAAGAATCGCCCCTCTTGTGAAGAGGCATGAAGAAGGTATTTAAAGACAAAGTGGAAGAATAAGAGGGGCCACGGAGAAGTGCAAAAAGGAATTAAGCTCAGAATTTATCAGCAGCAGAAAGTAATTAAATTATAGTAGAAATCTGAGTTATTTACATCAGCCTGGAATCAGTAAGTACATTTGTGAAGTATGGTATGAGTACAGGGGGTAAGAAATCATCAAGTCTGATTCTGAATATATAATACAAAAGAATAGAATGAACAAATAGGAGAGGATTCTCATACACGCATATATCTGAGTATAAGCAGCAAATCAGATTGATATAAATAGCAGACCTATGCATTAACAAGTGTTTGGTATGCATGAGATGCATGCTTAGTATATTTTAGAATAATTAATTCTTTTAGTCAGTTACCTTTGTAGTGGTTCTATTAATGGTCATTTAGTTAGTCATTTAGCTTTTTAGTTCGTCATCTTAGTTGTCGACTTATTTAGCTTTTTAGTTCGTTTAGTAGTTCAAGTGCAACTATCGCTTCTTTTATAAGAATGCATAGTTTGGTTTTTAGTGTGTAGCTTTTTAACTTTATTTAATGTTTTAAGTGTTTTAGCTTCATGTTGAAGCCTTAGTTTAACGGTTCGTTCTTTTTAGAACATTGTCTTGTAATTCCTTTATATACGGTTGTAAATTCGTAATTAATTTATCCGATTATTCGGTATCATTCGATTATTGATTCAATTATTTTTTAGTATATGTATGATGTATATATTGTCTAACATATAATTTCTTATGTGTTTGGTATAGTTAATGACATGAAATGCAAATCAATGAAATAAACAATCATGTAAGGAATGGAAGGAAATGCAAGAAAGGGGAGCAGATCCGAGATAACCATCTAAGTAGACCACCCCATGATGGATGTCCAATGTGGTTGCCACTTGGGGCCAAGAGGGTGAGTGTTTACTCTTCGACTTAGGAGGATTTCTAGGCACCCTATTGCAATTTCCTTTTCAACCTCTACAATGGTTGATTGTTGCAAGCACCCTACTAGGTAGACAACCCCATGTTGGATGTCTAATGTGTCTGCCACTTGGGGCCAAGAGGGTGAGTGTTTGCTCTTGGGCTTAGTGTGAGGATTGTTCGGGTCAACCTATCATGATCTCATTTATAAGAGGATGAATAAGGAAACATGGATAGGAAGTGCAAATACAAGCCTCCCATTGGGTAGACCACCCCATGCTGGATGTCCAATGTGCGTACCACTTGGGGCCAAGAGGGTGAGTATCCGCTCTTGGGCTTAGTGTGAAGATTGCTTCGGGCCAATCCTAGCATGCTCCTCCATTCAAACTCTATTGTGATTGGATACTAAAAACGAATATAGATGTGATATGACCTATCTAATGAACAATGATAATTATATGTATTTGTATATGATAATAATATTGTTTAATATGGTTGCAAGAATTAAATCAGGGTTGATCTTGTTAAAAGGCATATTAAATGGTAAAGTTATACCTCTAACTATCTTACAATTCTTATTTCAATGGAATTTGTGATTTTAGGGCAAGATTTAGGGCAATCCCAAAAGGGAACATTACATAACATCAAGAGCATCGGTTATTTAGAAAATTACTTAAGCTAAGGGGAGCCATTGATACAAAGAGGAAGATCAATATACACCCCAAGAAATTGACAATCCAAAACTTGGAAGAGGCTGTAGCACAATGGAAAAGCATCAACAAAAGGTTCTAGGTTTGATTCCTTACTAGTCTAGGTCTATTGAAATACATCGAGTAACAAAAACTGGTTCCAATCTTAATGCACTTAAGATTGTGGAATGCCAAGGAGGAAATGTATCGAAAACAGGGAATGCTAAGCTGGAAGAACTTTATAGGAAATTATCCTTGGAACACAGGTTTGTAGGCATTTTAAAGAAAAATAATTAAACCCGGCTTATTGATTCTTTGAATTTCCCTAATTCTATTTATTAAAAAATATCAAAAATTTGTATGTTGACTCTCATGTGAGTTATCATTTCAGCTTTGATGTTATGTAATATGGTTATATAATGAATATGGTACAAGAAACATTCGAGTTGCATACACGCACCCCACCTACCCACTTTGCTAATAGGATGAAATCCTCAATTTGCCAAATTCACCACCCAACTTGCTCTCTTAGTTTGCAATTGATGACCTTCCTAAGTGGGCATATACTATTGGCTTAAAACTTCTAGAGGCCAATGATTGTGAGTAACCATTTGAATTATCAATCTAATGGCCTAAGTCCAAACGAAGGACTTAAACTCTTTATGCTCCCTATAAACTATTAAATTTTCCTTAGGAGCTAGACTAACATCACCCAAATCTAGTTACTAGTCTTGGTACTCATTCGGGTTCGGGTTTAGGGGTTTGGTTCACAAATTTGATCAAATTATTTTTTGGGGTTGGGTTTGTTTTGGGTTCATCCATACAAACACAAATAAAAATAAGATATATATATATATTCAGAATAACACACATAACATCATATATTTTCTAATAAACAAAACCATCATGACAATAAAAAATATTACAATGTCAATTAGTCAAGCTCGAATGTCATGATATATAATATATGTTAAAATTAAAAAAATTATAATGTCAAGTATTGATAATCAACCATCATTGATCAAGCATCATCATATGGGTATTCAAAAATATCATGATCGCCATCGATATTAGATGATGTAGGTATAGGTAAATTAGAAGAATCACAAACAATGGCACTATGTTAGCATTCTCATGCTCGTTAGCTAGCTCATCTTCAACATCAAGTACAAAAAGGTGGGAAGTGGAAGCATCCAAGCCAAGATGCTTTTGCTCAATATCTGACTTCCTTGTGTACTCTTCTTTGTATTAAGTTTGCATCAAAGGAGGCACGAGTTTGAATGGATATACATTAAGTCAGCCTTTTTGAGTGTAGCTGATTGTAGTTTATTGAGTGGATGGAGTATGTGCTCTAATTCCTCTTAGATGTAGGTGAACTTGCAACCTATTAAGACAAAATTACATAGTTAAGAGTTATAAAATAAAAAAATGTAAATGAAACTTAAAACATTAAGAATTTTTTATAAAACGTGATAAAATTTTGATTGCAAGAGGTTGTAGGTGTGAATGGCTGGCCATGGAACTACTACCAACCATGAGCATCGACCTTATACTTGTCACGAAGAGCATCGATACTAATTGGAATGTACAAAATCCATGAACTCAATCGTCATTGCATCTGACATATCAAGATCAATAAAGACACTACTAAGTACAACCTTGTACCCTTAACTAACTTCAACATCTCTATATGGGGTAATGCTCTCCCAAGTTTTGGGGATGAGGATAGCAAGGGACAATGTGACATGTTTTTAGTATGGTGGTACTTTTGGGCCATTTTTAAGGGGACAACAAAGGATAACTACTAAAAATAGGGAAATTTTAAAAGATATAGAGAAATTTGAAATATTCATATCATAACATTGATAAAGCATTCATCATAGACATTATCGAAGCTTAATACATCACATTAGACTTGAATTGAGATTTCATATTTGGTTTTATAGCCATGGGAAGACTATATCTATTCTTTGAATTTGTCCATGTGTACCAGGGTTCAAATATACAAGGGTCAATCTGATAGTAAATAGTCACATCAAGGGGGAATTATTTTGTTGAATTGCCCTACACTTGTTAAGGGTCAATGATATTTTTATCTCAATAGCCATGATGGGATGTCTCTTCTTCTAGAACTTCCCATTATTGATATGGTCAAATACCTAATAGGGTAAGTCTCATTGTCTCACATTTGGCTTAATAGTCATGACAAGAATATCTCATTTGCCAAATTGACTTATAACAAGCACATGGTCCTATTAGAATAGGAGTAGTTGGGGTTTAAGGATCTCTTTAGAATGGAATTGTGGTGGATCACATGACTTGTAGTTTCATCCCACCGTTGACCTAATACTTTGATGGAAGTTTTCTATGTAATAAAGTCGTAGCAGAATGTTGAATGTAGTTGTTTGTGTGTTTCTCACTTGGAGACAATTATGTCTTTAATGTTAAGAGTGAATAATGTGTTGTACCTTGTAATTTCCTAGCAGGGACATATTCACATGTCAACTTAGGTCCTAGGTGTTATTTCTAGAAGTATTATTTGTCTAGATAAGATATTATTCTTATCCTTATCTTTATGACTTTTATTTACTTTAGTTAATGTTTGTGTCATGTTAGTTGGTCATACTACATCACACATTCCCTTTAGAAGCAACACATCTCATTGTAATATTTCATATTCAATCAATCATTTCATGCATCTTTATTATGCAAGCTATTCTTGCCATTTTCTCTTGTGGAGGTTGTTTTGGTCTTGCAGAGATTCTGGGGGTGTTGAGGAGTCACAAATCAACTCCTACATGGTATCAAAACCATGACCATGCAAAATCCTTCTTAGATTTTAGGGTAGAGCTATTGCTAGATTAGAGATCTTGGTTGTTTTTGGTAAAGTTGAGTATGCTCTTCTCTTGCATTGTATGGTGACTTGGAGAATTAGAAAAACTTGAAAAAAACACTAGATTTGGGGTTACCCCTTTTGTGGGTTATTATTGGGTGCACGTTGGAGGAGAATTGAGCTCATCATTGCGTCCAGGATGACTAAGAAAGTAAGGATTGGGTTTTGTTTCATCTAAATTCGATATTTTTTTTCCGAAGTTACAAAGGTTTCAAGTTGGAGGCTGTAGTGGGCATAAAATGCTTATTGTTATGTTTGATAATTTTGGTTATCCATCAAAGTATTAATTAATTGTATTAGGTGGGTTGTCACTCTCGGGTAGTTATGTGTCCATTGGTTGATGGTTGTGTTCCTCTCGGCAACCGTCAGGTCCTTTAAATATGTTGTGTACCGCCAAGGAAGGTAGTATGGTATAGTGGGGTCAATTGTAATCCTTGGCCGACCATCTCTGGTCCTCTTCTCTATAATAATTGCATGAATGTTGTGTCTGGTATACATTGTCATGTACATTATTATTTCTTGTAATTAATTTATCAGTTGTAGCGGTAAACTTTTTGGTGTCGTTGCCTTAAAAGAAGTCAGGTCAACCTTGAGTGATTCATGCCCTTAGACCCCAATAAAGGTTAGAAGAGGCCACAGGGTGGTCAATACCAAGAGATTAGGTGATCCGTCGACCCTCGACCGGAGGGAGCATAGGGTCGAGTTAAAGCCTGAAAGTATTTAGAGTGTTGGGATGTTCGAGGTGGACATGTAGAGGACGCCTGCATGGCCAAGAGTGTAGGGAAATCATCGGAATGTAGCAGTCGGAACAGTCCTCCCAGGTTCGGCACACAAGGGAGTAAGTAGGCGATAAACCAATTTGCACTGTATGGGGAACTTGTCCCTCGCCGAAGGTGACCAAGGTGTAGAAGAGGCAGAAGGTGGATGCATAGAGAGATCGCGTGTGGGTGAGAGTGCAAGAAAGGCATAGGATTGCGGGTGAGAGCGAGATGGTCCAATGTGGTCGAATATACACGTGTAATGTCCCCTTTTTGGGATGAGATGGTTTATGATTTGATTAGCCTATTATTGGCCCTCGTGGGCTAAGACAAATGATTAGAGGGTCCCAATTGACAGTGTAGGAGGCTTATTCCCGTTTCGGAGGTCAAAAGTGTTCAAGATTGCTCTTCGTTTGGTTTAGTTTAGCCTCCGTTTGACTTTGTTTCACACAATTACTATTTATAGTAAGTCAGAGTTACATAGAGAGAGACCTTTTCTATTTTTAGTAAGGCAGTTGCACGTACAGAGGATAAAATGGTTAACTATCGGGTGTAGACAAAATTGAGAAATAATGTTTATTTGGGGAGTTATGATTATTTAATTATTAATAAAATCTAGCTTGCCGGTTCGGGTTCGAAGAACCGGTACGCCGGTACGACAAAATTTTGAAAAGGGGTTTGGGTTCGTTAGTACAAAAACATGTAAATTATATATATATATATATATATATATATACATACATTTTAATATTTATGCAGCCTATAAGCATGAATTAAGATTAGTATGTCACATAGCATCATATAAACAACAAAACAAACATAAACTTGTAATCATAGCATCATGATCATACCATAATAGCATCATATACATCAAGTTTAATATCAAAATGACAAAATATTCAAGTATCCCTATCTCAATAGTAGGTTTCAATTGGGTATATCTCATATCTTGCCCTGTAGCTCGTGCTTAGAAACTGGGCTCCTTGTTTTGTAGAACAATTGCTCAGATTTGCTCTTGCTCTAGCGAAACATGTCCTGCAATCTTGTACTGATATATCTCTCCAACATTGAACTAAACCATATAATGTTCCACCAGCATTATATTTGGTTGTTCTAGCAGTGAAATGCTTATTTGCAGGGATGTAAGCTATCTTAGACAGATTTGACAGAAGGCTGCTGGTTGTGTTCTTGAAAGAATCTCTACTTTTAGTAATATCCATTGTGTTCACCAAGAGAATTCTTTTAGTATCCAATCTTGAAATGAAATTAGAATTGTGATAGTGCATGAAACAGACATCCAACCATATTTTCCCACCTATGTCGTTGGGGTAAAGGTCATGAAGGGTTTTATTCAGTGTTCCACGGGCGTTGGGGACCGGGGGACCAAGGGCCTAAGTTTGGGGACGGTGGCGGGACGGCGGTGAGGTGGTGGTGCTCATATAGTTATACATATACATATAATACTCGAAAAACTAGTTTTGAAAAGATGTATGATAGTATAATAGTATAAGAATTAGATTTCAAATGAAACTATAGGAAATACCAAGATTACTTAGAAGTTAGATTAGTAAATGCTAAATGCTAAATAAATTTGACAAATGAAATTGTCAAATTAGAGATTTCAGATTTCTATTATATCGAAAAAGGAAAACGAAAATATGAATATCTGATGCCATTGCAAAGTCTATAATAATAAAGATGATTACATGATTCATCATTACAATGAGTAGCCAAATACAAATACGTGTAGCAATAGCATTACAAAAGAAACTAGAGTCAAAGACAAAATGACAAAACTCAAAATGTAGCTAATGGAGGCCTCTAATCATCTGCGAACTCCTCCTCACTGGAACTGTTGGACTCTTGAAAATCAAGGTCCCTCAAGCTCACACCAACTAGCCTTGCATTTGAAGTGGTAGGATCATCCTCATCAATCTGTGAAGGCTCCTCTGGCTCTACATCCCATTGTGCCGCTGGACTCTCCTTGTACATAAGTGTCTTGTGGTCCATGAGATGCAAAGCACTGCGTACAACCACAAGCTTCTTTGCTCTCTTAGAGATAAGTCTGTTCCTCTTAAGAGAGTGGATGAAGCTATATGTAGACCAGTTCCTCTCATCAGCTGAAGAACTGGAAACCTGGGATAGCAGACGGATGGCTAGAGTGGTGGTCAAAGATTTCGGGCCATGACAATTCCACCACAAAAGTGCATCCTCCTGGTGCCATAGTGTCTATATCCATCTTTGCCGCATCCGAATAACCTCTAAGAGTGGCAAATCTTCCCCACTCAGTGCGCATTGTGCCGGCATCTCTAGAATCAAACATCTTCTCTATGCACCTAAAGAAACCCGCCTTCACCTCATCATCCTGAATCAGTGTCACTCTACCCGGTCTAGCCTCGTACCACTTAGGATTCAAGGCAAAGGCAACCATATGCAAAGGAGTGTTCAACTTGTCCCATCTACGTTGAATGATAGGCCGGATTTGCTCATTGTAGAATGCTAGAGAGGGGTCCTTCACTCGCATAACAACCCTCATCTGGTCAAGCATAGAGTCAATGCACTCATACACCTCTCCAAGGTTAGGTGCATCCCCATCCTCATATCTGATCACCTGGAATACTGGAGAAATGATGGAGACAATGTATTTCGCATTAGTCCAAAACACATCGCTCTTCACTATCTCTTTCACCCTTCTCCTCTGCTCTGTCTTGGCCTCAACCCACCTATTCCACTCATTAGTCATAACCATGAGTTGCAATGCCTCTTGCAACTCAATCATTCTCTCTAAGAGAATGAAATATGATGCATATCTAGTCTCAACTGGTTTCAAGAACTCCTTCGCGAAGGCCTTGAAGAGTGCATGTGAAGTGTGGTGGTTGCAGATAAACATCTGCACATCTCTCTCATCGATGACCACTCGTCTAATCCAGTCAATCTTCCCCATGTCCTTAAGTGCATTGTTCATGGCATGCACACAACATGGGGTCCACCAAATGTGTCTATAGGCTGCCTCAATGAGTCTCCCTGCTGCTCTACACACATGGGCTGCATCTGTCACTACTTGGACCACATTTTGTGGCCCAACCTCCTCAATAGCCTCCCTGAGGACCTGAAATTGGAAATCAGCACCTTTACGATGCCCTGTGCAATCAACTGCTCTAAGGAAGTATGGGCCCTCTGCACATGTGACCATGACGTTGATGAGTGGACGATGGCTAATGTCCGTCCACCCATCCATAACTATGCTGAACCCTGATGCCACCCAACATGCCTTCATCTTCTCCATCAAAATATCGATCTTGGAATAGCATTTATCCAAGATCGAGGTCCTCATTTTCGTCTCCCTTGGTGGCACATAAGATGGTCCTCCCTTGGCCACCATAGCCATCATCTCCCTATAATAAGGAGACCGTGTAACATGAAATGGAATGCCATTGGCAAAGAAGAACTTGCGAATGGATTCATCTATCTCATCTCTTAGATACACATTAAACATATCAGCAATGGGGTTGCTCTGTGGTGTCTGCAACCTACGTTTCCCAGCCCTAGCGGCAGTAGAAGTGGAAGTGGATGGAGATCCAAACATCATTCCTCCCGTCTGTGAAGTATGAGAAGTATGTGGCGGATTCTGGTTGTGCTGAAGGGCTGCTCTAGCAGACAAAGTAGTAGGCATTGAAATATTTGTGTCATTTGGAACCCCCCAAAGCTTGTTAAACTCAATTCTGTATTGTATATTTTTTAGCTTCCTCCAAAAACTTACAATGTTTCATGCCTTTTCCTCTCCAAAACAGAAAGTGTGCATTCACCCTACTAATGTTACCGAACCATTCAGTGTCACAAATGTTGCACTTCCACTTCCTTGTTCCCCCACTTGAATGTGATGTGCCTTGTACTGATATTCGTGAAGCAAACTGTTTTAGAGTAGACTTAGGATCAAAATGACCCCTAGCATATGGTGCCAACAACTCTGAAGGGCAACCTGTACTAGCTGGTGCACTTGCCATAGGACTAGATTGTGCTCCAGGATCAGCCCCATGGTCACCCCCCTCATTTTCAGGTTCATATTCTGAATCATTCTCACTATGAGAATGGATTTCCATGTCATCTTCACTCATGCCTTGGGAGCTCATTGTGAAATTGACACTGCATTTCACAAAATAAAAATAAAAATAAAATCAGCCTTGTTTAACAATATATTTTCATTCATCATTTTGTCCTCAAGATTCAACATCAAATCTCATTTTGAGATGAATTCATTCATCATTTTGCCCTCAAGATTCAACATGAAATCTCATTTTGAGATGAATAGGGAAAAAAAGTCCAAAAATGACATACAAAAATGAAAATCAGAAAATAAAAGTTAAAACAAAAAAAAAACAAGAAAAAGTTGAAAAACCCTACGTTGTGTTTGAAAAATCTCTTCAAAATGTAGAAGAATCTTCTTCTTCCTCTTCTTCTTGCTTCTTCTAGCTCCTATCACGCTTGCAATCACTTTTCTCACCCCTTCAATTAGTCTTCTTCAAGTTTTTCCTCCTCTTCAGCGTGCTGGAAAAAAAATCAGTTTTCCAAAATGAGAGTGAAATCTGAAAAAAAATTGCTTTTGTGTTGTTTTGGGGGAAAGGGTGGGGCCCACGTCCAATTAGGGTTACCCCTTAACCCCCCCCAAAGTCACATTTTTATAAAAAAATACTTTTTTTATTGGTTTTGACGTGGGGTGACGGGAGACATCTAGGTGTCTCCCTAGGAGACGCAGAGATGTCTCGGCGTCTCGA
This sequence comes from Cryptomeria japonica, assembly GCF_030272615.1. NCBI lineage: Eukaryota > Viridiplantae > Streptophyta > Pinopsida > Cupressales > Cupressaceae > Cryptomeria > Cryptomeria japonica. The sequence goes on along the minus strand of NC_081414.1, from coordinate 367,052,700 downwards.
CGGTGATTGGGTGGTGGTGGCGGGACGGCGGGGGACGTCGCGTCCCCATCCCGTCCCGGGGACGTTTCCTCCGGGGAGACGTGGCCAAAAAGGGGGGGGACACGTCCTCGTGGAACATTGGTTTTATTTGCTTCCACTGCACATTTTGAGCATCTATCTGCTGATATAGTTCCAGTGCACTGGAGCAGACCATAGGCCTTACTGGGAGATTGGCCATGGGAAGAAGTGTTAAACCCTGAATTTTTAGGTGCATTAAGATACAAATCGTTCATAACTAGGTTTAAGTTTGTGGAATAGGTGCTGCCATTGGTGAAAGTTGAGGAATTATTGCATGTGTGCCATGCGTAGATACACATGACTCATGGAAAATTTTGTACAAATGGCAAAAAGAGGGCGAAACATCTAGGCGGAATTGAAAAAAAAAATAAATTTGGCATAAAAAATCACTTTTTGGGCCGCCTAGACACCCGGGTTCGCTTTGGGTTCTCTGTGGTTCTCTTTGGTTCGACCTAGGTTCACTCGAGTTCGAACCAGGACGAATCACCTTTGGGTTTTAAGAACCCTGGTTGAACCTAGTCGAACCAGGCCCAGAACCACGAACCAGTTCGAACCTGAACCCGAACCAGGGGGTCTAGAGGAGAACCCGGTAACTCAAAATAAAATGAACACTTTATTAATAATTAATTATAATAAGGCATTTAATGTTATACTATAAAGTTAATAAAATTCCATAAAGAAGGGGTCGATGTATCATTAAAAAGAGGCCAGTTGATTATTTAAGTGAGGTACCTAGGCCAAGGGGGTGAAATTAAGTTTTAATGCCAACATTAAAAATGTTTAATGAGTTAAAAAAGTGCTTTTTTGGAGAAATTCGACCTCCTCTTGGAGAGATATAAATATACATTGAAGAAGTGAATGAACTCATTCTTGAGCATTTGTTTTGATGAAATTGTCTGAGAGAAGGAAGCCAAGGGTTTCATTCTTCGAGCCATTGGAGAACGGTACATTCTTTAGTGTTGCAGCCATTTGAGTTGGTGAAGTATCTAGCGAGTTTGGCATCCAGGGGGAGCTTCATTCAGAGGTTCCATTTGTGCAAATTGGTGAGAAAATAAAAAGCTTATTCGAGGGTATTAAGATTATATGTTTGAAGATCTGAAGATTGTGGAAGATTAAGAGTTAATCATTTGCAAATCAAAATTTATGTTGGGCTGCTACAGTGGCGTGAACAGTAAACGCTACAGTACTTTGGCAATTTGGTGAAATCTACACAAGGGTTTCACACCTGATTGAAGGGATTGCATGAGTTAATGTTACCAGCTCTTCATCGATTGGGGAGGCTTTATAATCAGGTTCTTTCATAGTCACTTCATGCATTGTAGTGTTATTTTCTGAGCAATGAATTGTTATATTAGACCTTATGGAGGCTGCTGTAAATGATCATTTTATATCAGACTTGTGTAGCATTGTGAAATCATTGTAAGGCCAATAGTCTTGGCTGCTCATATCAATACCATCATTGTAATTGAATGCATCTCAATAATGGAGGGACAAGTTGCATAATAACTGTTTGATGTAATGTTCATATTTATATGTTTCAAGTCGCATTCCAGTTTACACACCAAGTGTTTGTCATAATTCCCAGTTGCTGTAGGTGCACGATAGTTAACTAGAATGCATGGAAAGTGTTTGACAAAATGTCAACCGCCTACATATGATGTTTGTATGCTTTATTAGTTGGCAAATCTATTCTTGATTCATTGCATTGCATTCATATGTTCAAAGAAGCCAAAAACTAAGGAAAGTTGCATAACACACAAAGTTATACTAGCTGTCTAAAACTGCATAATACGCAAGTTATTTAGTCCGAAAACTAGAACAATAGGTTATCAGACAATTGTTTGTTAATATTCCCTACACACCCAGTCATACAACAACAGGGGATATTACAACACGGTACCTTCCAATTGAACAACATGATGAACACCCAGAAGAAGCAAAAACTCCCTAAATTTACAGGAGATGGATCAGAGGATCCTGTATGCCATTGCAAGACCTGCGTAACAATATGGGAGGCAAACAGTCAAGATGATTGGGATTATTGGTTGAAGGCATTTTCCGATCACTCTTCGGGGAATTGCCATTGACTAGTACATAGACCTAGAGGCTAAGCACAAGGTCGGATGGGGTGAACTAAAGAAGGTGTTTGAGGAGGAGTTCAAACTTTTGAGGGATGACAATGAGATTGTAGCTGACATTTACAACACGAGACAAGGGAAGTATGAGAACATATGGGCATACAATCTTAGGCTCAAAGAACTATTGAACAAGATGGGGAATCAACCAGCCGACGGGTTGAAGAAGAGGTGGCTCACTAAGGGATTAATACCCTTGATGTGCAAGAAGATGAAAGTAGTGCCTCCGTCCTCGTACGTTGATGCTTACAATCGGGCGATGGACATCGGGAGTGAAAACAAAACCTCTTCTTGAGGGAAGAGAAAGATCGATGGTGACCAGAGCATCGAAGGTAGCAGTGACAAAGAATCCAAAAGCGTATGAGCCCTTCGACAGGATATGTTGAGAATGATGAAAGTATTGAAGGCTGAGAAAGGAACTAATAAAGAAAGTAATGAACTATGGTGTACTATATGCAAAAGCGAGGGGCACACGAAAGGTAATTGTCCTAGAAATATGTTTTGTGAGATTTGCCAAGTGCCAGGGCATTCAATCAAGGCGTGCCCATACAATTTAAAGACGAGAAGCACACAATTATTCTTCACATAGGGAGAGTCCACTCCATCGGAACCACAATGCATCGCTAGGCAGTTATCGAGGGCGAAATCAAATACAATATGACTCCAAAGGACGTCCTATCATACAGTGCAGATAGTGTAGTGAATGGGGACATTTTGCAAGAGATTGCCAGGATAAGAAAGACAATGTACAACTATTGTGCAAATGGTGTGGACTGGGGAATCATGAAAACACTGACTGCCCAAAGTCGAAGGGTATTAATATGCTAGATGTGGTGGAACAAGAGAGGGTAGTGTTGGCAATCACCAGAGCACAAATGAAGAAGGCGGTGTACTCGAACCCATGTACGAAGAAGCAATGACTTCGAGAAGCCAAAGAAGAAGTAGAACAAGTGTTGGTGAAGGAATGAATAACCTCCAATAGAACTGCAAGTATGTCATTGCGATTAGAGCAGAGAAGAACATAGTTCGATAGGTGTTATAGACAACCGTACCCATCAAGGTGATAGACCTTCTTCAAACTATGTTGCAACTGGGAATGGCAATTACCAACATGGTCGGTGACAACAACTCTAGTCATCAAAAACAAAATAAGCCACAAGAGAAACCGACACAAAAAATACCATGTGAAGGGAACAAGGCTAGTGATCCAATGTTGTTGACGATGAGAATCAGGATGAAGCCGATGGCTGTCGAGATGGAAATAATTGGGAAGAAGTTCACAAACACCATCATTGATGGAGGTTGGCGAGTAAACGTACTACTTGAAGATAATTGGAAATGCCTTGGAAGACAAACACTTTGGCCGTCGACCTTCCACTTGGTAGGTGCCGACCAACATGGGATCGAGCCATTGGGAACATTGACGACACAAAAAGTAATGATTGGGACACAACAATTTTTCTTGGACTTTGTCTTCATCCCATTGTAGAAAGGCGTACGATGCACTCCTTTGAAGAGGATGGCTGATTACGGCCAAGGCGAATCATAATTGGAAGTGAAACACACTCTTGATCGAGAGGGATGGGAGCAAGTACGTCATTGACCTGAGGAATTAGACGGTGAGTAAAGAACTAGCATCCTCTGAATCAAAGTTTGAAGACAGAGAGTTGAGTATAGACAAGGGAAGGAAAGGCATTGAACCAAATAATGAAGGAGTGCTTGAGTTGGAAGATTGCTCTGAAGATTAGACGAGTTCCTTGAATGGACTATTTCATTGGTAGATGGAGGACTATAAGGTATTTTCGTCAACATGTAATTTTATTGGAGCGACAATCCTGGTGAAGGGAAATTGTTGGAAGCATGTAAAGCTATGGATGGTACATTTGATAGTACTAAAAGTGAACGAGAAATGCCCTCAAAGGAAGAATAGAGGTTGTATGAACAAGGGAGCCGACATGAAAGGAAATCATACTCGTACAGAGTTAGGTCGTACACAAGTATATTGCTGTACGAGGGGCTCGCAAGTAGCAAAGAAGTACAGACTAAGCCATACATGGAAGAGGCCGTACAGGAAGGCAAGGTACCCATACGCAACATGAGAATCACACAGACCATACAAAAGGTGCGAAAAGGACACAAATTTAACTCGTACATGGGTACTGTACAAGAAAGTCCATATGAGGTGAAGAGAGCAAGTTTTCTGTACGTACTGAGAATAAGATTTCTGTACAAGGTAAAGAGAACTAGTTTGTACGGGTTGAGGAGAGGAGATGTGTACGAGGTGATGGCAAATTGGTGTGTCTGTGGCAGCACACCGTACTTAGGAAGAACAATTAAAACACTCTACAAGGAAATCAGATCAACAACTCTGTGCGAGAGGAAAGAAATTGTACCGCACGTGAGAAACAGTCGTACAAGAAAACAAAGAGGTCGTTTGAGAAGGAGAGGGCCGTATACAAGAGGAATTCGTACGTAAGAACAAAGGTTGTTGTATAGTCTGGGGTAAGGAATTTGTATGAGTCAACAGAAGTACATGAAAAGAGTGCTCATCCGTACGAGCAATACGAAGTAATTGGTCAATCGTGCGGAAGAGTTGCACATTATCCGTATGAATGGAACGAAGGAATTTATGCACCGTATGGAGGGGTTGCTGGGCCATATAGAGGAAGTGTTGCACCAAACGAGAGAGTTGTTGAGTTTTATGACATAAGTATTGTACTGTATGTGGGAAGTGTTGAGCTGGACAAAGGGAGTATCAAGCTGCACACCTATGCACTGTACAACCAAGAGAGAAGCACAAGCCTGTACGTGAGAACAAGTCTATATGCAGGGAGGATAAGCCCATACAAAATGAGAAGAAGTCAGAGAACACAATACCCGTATGAGAGTATACAACTTAATCAGAATTTAATCATGGACTGGCTGTTTTCTGGCTTCTGCAACATTATTTTTGGTGTCTTAAAAAATCAGAAAATTAGTGTGCGCCATGGAGTTCCTTGTGGTTTTGAAGGTTGTAATTGCCCCAGGATCCCACGAGGGGTGTTACCCCTCGACCTCGCAAGGAGTGTTGCCCCTTGACCTCACTAAGGGTGTTGCTCCTAGATCCTTGCAAGGGGCACACCCCATTGACCCTGCCAGTGGTGTTGTCCCAAGGCCCCCATTTGATCTGTTTAGTACACTACAAGGTTGGGGTTGTTAGTACAAGTCATTGTCTACTCTCTTGTCATTAGTCTTCCCGAATATTACTTAATGTTTACTTGTCGTCTAGAAGACAACTTGTTCTTTTTGGGGGGGATTATGTAGTCAGCATAAAATGCTTATTGTTATGTTTGATAATTTTGGTTCTTTGGCAATGTATTAATTAATTGTATTAGGTGGGTTGTCACTCTCTAGTAGTTATGTGTCTGTTGATTGACGGTTGTGTTCTTCTCAGCAATCGTCAAATCCTACCGCCAAGGAAGGTAGTATGGTATAGTGGGGTCAATTGTAATCCTTGGCTGACCATCTCTAGTCCTCTTCTCTATAATAATTGCATGCACGAATAAAGATATATTTTATTGCTGTGTCTGGTATGCATTATCATGTACATTATTATTTCCTATATTTAATTTATTAGTTGTAGCGGTAAACAAAGGCAGTTACTAGATTCGGGAGGTAGCTGAATTTTTGGAGCAGTTTGGGCCAAAACAGATGCTGCCATTGCGTCTAAAAGGCCCAAAAAACCTATGAATGCCTATCAAATCATCAAATTTCAACACCTTGACTATGGGTTTTGGACGACTTTTCCACCATTTTCGATTGTATGGATTTGTACAAATACGTACTTGAGTGTACGATCAATACTGTATGGTGTAATTAGGTTTTGCATTTGGGTCGACATCTTAAGCATATTCTGTAGAACATTCCGCTCCTTGCACTTGCATTCTATAAGCTTGTGTCAGCTTTATGAATTTTGTGTAACTCTGTATGTTCTACACATTCTTGTGTCCTTCCATCATCTCGTCGTTAGGTATATGTCATTGTGATAGTTTAAATTTTTTTTACCTAACACCTTTCGGTTGTTGAGAAGTCTAATTGAAGACACAAGGGCTTAGCGTTATGGGTGTACCTTTTGATTGTTGGGCTCCATCACCTTTGTCAAGTGGCATTGTCGCCACAAGGACCTAAAATATTTAAAAAAAAATTTGTGCCCACTATCATATTGGGGACAACTTTCTAGCACCCAAGGACACAAATTTTGCCCCCTAGGATGTGTTGACGTGTTTTTTATACACTATCAAACACATAATAAAATACCCAAGGGTACCTTATCCTCTCTTGAATAAAGCCTCTAAATGCTGAAGATATCGCAAAAAGGATCAATCAGGGTGACTTCAAGGTTCTTTGCTGTAGGATCTCTACGTGTGGATAAGCACCAGTGGTTGTTGTGAATGCTGTTTCTTCAAGGGGTCTTACGCACTTTGAAAGCTGGTCTGTGTTACTCTTACTTGACTGCAGGAACGGGAATTTTCCTAATACTAACAAATTCTCAAAAAAGATCAGAAGATAGGGTTTGCAAGAGATGAATTCTAATATAATCCTAAGAGTGACTCAATGTAGGCTAGACTTGGTAAGATTCTACCAATTTCAGTATTGCCAAGGAATTACAAGTTTATTGGAATTGATGCGATCTTCTAAGGTGATTAGTGATTTTCAAATCATCAAGAATTATAGATACTACCATAAAGATACATATCAATAGTTCAATAATGATTGAAGGTTCAAGCAATCTAAATATCTCTAGTTGACCACACAAGGCGTCCTTACAATCAGTAAGAAGCTAGTGGTTTGGAACGTGAATCTCACCAAAGATCAAGCACGACACTTAGTCCTTCAAACTTAAATACTACTTCGACTGAGAATGATTCAAGAAAGTAAACAACCATGAAGATAACCACAAGAATTGCAATAAAACACCATAACTTCAATATTTTATTGATCTCAAAGCCAAAATAGACAACAATTGTTCGAAATTCTTTCTTCACTACTCAATCTTACTACAAAATAACTTTCTTCTCTCCAAAGTTCTAACTATTATCTATCTCCTTAATATCTAATTTCTAATGACAAAATGAAAATGAGTGAGGGTATATATAGCATCCTCAATTACAATGAACGACCCAAATCAAAAGAAGATCAACGGCTGAGATTCTGACACCTAAACCCTAATTAGGGTTTGTTACAAAAAGTGCCCCTTTTAGATGAACATTATTAAATGCATAGCCAAATATTTAATTGGCACAAAAGTCGAGAAAACATAGACCAATGAAAACTAAGATGCCACATCATCCTATAACAACCTTTCTTCTAGAACCTTGTTCCCTTTCCAATGTTCTTTCTTAGCATATGCAACGAATCTGGACACAATTCCTTCAACTTCAACAATGGGAATCTCAGGAAGATTCTTCATGCGTTCCTCCAAGTGGATAACTTGATCAAAGGCAGTGAGAAGAGCTGTTTCCCATCCAGGTTCGAGTTCTTTGATCTTCTCAATCAGGAGCGTAGTAGCAAACATTAGATCTCGTTGCTCATCTGTGATGACATTCTCATCTTTGCAAAAGATGACTTTGACTCTTTCTTCCAACTCTTGGAGGTCCACATCCATCTCAACTTCGATCCTCCTGCCAAGAATGGTACACAACACTTCAAACACCTTATCCTGAATTGGATGGATGACACCTTCAACTTGATTGCATTTGGTGCTAATGTCCTCGAAAAGAACCTCTTTCATCTGGAGTAGAGTTGATCACTGAAGTAGGTTATGAGCTCCTCCATCCATTATCTTTTCTTGTGCTAGGATCTTCCTTGGTGTTTGCCTGATTACTTGCAGAACAGGAATGATAACATCTCTAGTGTGAGCGAAAGCGGCTACAGTTATCATTAGGCTGTGGACGATCTCAAGGACCTGGATAGCTCGGTTGATTGTCTTCATCATTCTTGTTGTAAATTCAACGGCTACCGTGTGGGATTTGTCAATCCAAGAGCTCATAAGCTGAACCAAGCTCTTGACTCTTTCTGCCTCGCCAACTGATTCAAGGGGAAGTGCTTGCACAGGAGACACTGCTGGATCCTGACGTCCCAAGGGCTGATTGAGATGGCTAAAGTAACCTCTCCAAGCACCTCTCTCTCTCTCCAGCTTCCTATTTTTTTCCATCTCTTCCTTAAGTTTGTCTTTAAGTGCTTTAAATGAATCAGTTGCCTCATCCATTGCCTGTTCAGTAGTGAGTGGACCAAGCTCAAATGTCTCTACATCATACTCATCTGCAAGAATTTCACCTTCATACTTGTCCACTACCGGTGTAGCTATCTGAAACTTCCTGGATCCTATCTCATCCCTTATCACTTTGGACATCTTTGTGGCCTTCCTCTTCTCCGTTACTTCTTGAGAACTTCCTATAAGGCTCTCTAAGTCAATTACATCTTCTTCATCTTCAATCACAATCACCCTCGTCAGTCTCTCCTTTAACCAATCCGGAATGGCAGATCTCGTCTCTCTTACTTGTATTTCTTTAGGCAATGGTTCATCTTCTCGGAGAGGAGATGTCGCTTCATCATCATTCCTCTCTTCATGTAGCTCATCAACTTGGGGAGATTGACTTGATGAATGTTGAGGTGTCTGCCCCTTTTCAGGCTTATCATTCTGTACCATGGACTCCATAGATTCATCAACCTCAGGCACCGTCTTTTCTTGTCCTTCAGCTTGACTTGCCTTCTTTCCATGTCAAGAAGATGTGCCTGATGGGTGATCTCGATTGGCCTCTTGCTTCTTCTTGGAGGGTTCTCTTTTCTCAGGTCTTTCTTTCCTCTTTGCGCCTCTAGGATGAGAATTGTCTTCACTTACGCTCGCTCCTCCTTCTTCTGGTCTTTCCTCCAAAGTAAAAGTCATTGGTATGTTCTGCTCTCTTAGCTTTTGATGTTGTACATCCACCCATCTGCGAGTACATGACAAAACTGGAGCCATCAAAGCTCTCAAGTCCAAAACCTCAGGTTCATTCCAATCTATCTTCACTGCTTTGTCTTCTCTGTCATAAGATGACTGGAGATGTCTACCGCTATCCTGTGCTTGATCAGCTACCCTATAAACTTTGCATTTCCTGACGAGATCTAAGGGTAGCCTGGAATGCATCTTTCTTTTAACCTCTAAATCACTTGAGAGATTCATCCAAAAGTCCTCTACCTGAAATTCATGTTTGTACTTTCTACCAACTGTCTCCTCCATATAACCATGAGGATCAAAATTCTCCCTCGAGGCAAAGAATGTGAATGAATATAAAGCCAATTCCTTCTCTGCATCCTCCAAGGTTTGAGTATTAGGACATACTTCAACTGAATTCCCCAATATGATGGGCACGGGAACTCCATGTCCATGCTTGTGCCTGAATGCCTTTGCATAAGCTGCCAACTGTCTGGTCACCTCAAGTAGCACTATCCTGTCTGTCGGATACCTCGGCAACATGTAGGGAGGTGAAGGACACCCATGAACTCTGATATACGTAAACCTTTGAAACTGGATGAACCTTGCACCATACTTCTTCACAAGTTCTTGTGCATCTAGAGATAGTCGATTATGAATCCCACCTTGCAATATCCTAGTGATGTTCATCGTGAAGGTGTCATTGACTAACTTGTAGTCACCTCTAGGAGGATGATGCAAATGAACATAAGAGTCACAAACTCTCACTTCTCCGAGTCCTCTTCTGATCACTCCTCTGTGAGGTAGCGTTGCATACTCGAAACTCCTGATCAAGGCATATATGACATATGAGCTCATGTGGAATGATTTAGTAGGTCTTAGCCTTCTCAACTGCACATCCAGACAATGGCTAATAATTCTAGCCCAATTAATCGTTCCTTTTCCTTGGATTATCACTTGGATGAAGAAGAACATCCACTTTTCGAAGTAGAAGGCTTGGGGAGCCCCTGTAACTCGATTGAGCAAAGTTATCAAATCTCTGTACTCCTCCTGGAAGTCGATCCTATGTGGTGTGTTGGGGATCTTGCTCAGGCGAGGACGACTTTTGAGCAACCAATTCTTATTGATGAGATTCAAGCAAGTGTCGGGATCATCTTCATACATTGACCTGGCTCCTTCTAAACTTTTGTAAATCATATCTTTATGCTCTAGAAGATGAAGAGCTTCACTTATAGCCTCCTCCGAAAGGTAAGCCAAAGTGTTTCCTTCCTTGGATACGATCGATCTCGTTTGTGAGTCATAATGGCAGGCACACTCGATCATCAGCTCATGACACTGGACTGCTGGAGCGAATCCTGCCGCCTTGATGATGCCACTTTCAATTATCTTCTTCGCAATAGGTGATGGCTTGCCAATGTAGGGGACTTCTCGAAACTTCTTCACACTGAAGTTTCCCAAGTTGGTATCTCCGATATTGTTCCATTTGGACACGATCCTGGTCTCCAATTCTTCGTTCTTTTGATCTTCCTTCATGAGAGCCAGGCGACTAGTAGATGCTCCTGCCTTTGGAGTCGCCATCTTGACACCTACACAACATTTCACAATTAGCAATATATTTTGAAGCGTAGAAATATAGAGTAGAAAGGAAGATTTAAGATTTTTAATTAGGAAACTTCATGATAAATCTTGGGTCATCATTTCCTAATTAACTATGCAATACTTGGAATTTTCAAAACCAAAGTTCAAAATTCAAATCTCCAACAATGGTGTCAAGATAATTTCGCCATACCTCCTCTTGAGTATTAAACTCTAAGAAATGATGCAAAAATAGATGAATTTCGCCAGGCAAAATGTAGATCAAAGTTCTCCCTTGAATAAAATGCGCCTCCTTTAGCCTTCACAAGAATCAACTCCACTTCCTTCCAGCCTTCAACACTTGAAAGAAAATCGCTCCAAACAAACTAGATTTCGCACCTTCAATTAGTCTTCCAAATTCGCACTTGAAGCAATGATTGAATGAATGATTAAACTTGATCAAAGCATCCCTATTATATAGAGCGCTCACCACTTTGCTCCCCCTAGGCCGACTTGGCAAAATAGGCTAGAAAAAAATAAATAAAATTCAAAAAAAGGGGGGCCGACTTGGCAAAATAAATGAAAATAAGGCCTTAAGCGCTTCATATTTAATTTTAATTTAATAATAATTTTTTTTAAATGCCTTCACAATAAAAGTTCGATTTTCTCAAGGCTCAAAATTAATTTATTAAATGCCAAAGTGCTTTTAATTTAATGCGAATTTGATTTTAATCTTTCCAAAGGCTTCGAAGTTAGCAATTTTGAGGAATTTGAGGAATATCAATGCTCAAATATGGTAAAAATAAAGAATGTTACTAACTTCGCCCTGGACCCTTGGCAAGGGTCAGGAGCGAACTTTCAATTTAGGCCTTGCATACCTCATTTTTCTTGTCCAAAACTTCATCTAGGCATTTAAATGGCATTTCTTATTGGAGTTTTGAATTTGATTTCATTTGATCTTTAGGAGGAAAGTGTATTAGGACCTTTTCGCCCTGGACCCTTAGAGAGGGTCAGGAGCGATTTTTCAATTTTGCTCTTAATCCTTCATCTTTTAATTGTCAATTCTCCTTGTGGGGTAAGCGATGATCTCCTTCATCCATTCCATACATGTTTAATTTGTTTTTGTAAGGCAAAATAGGTGCTCCAAAGATTTTCGCTCTGGGCCTCAAGTGAGGGTCAGGAGCGACTTTTGCAATTTAGGCTAGGATCATCAAGTTTTGGAGGTAAATCCTTGTTCATCACGTTTTGGAGGACCCTTCCACCTTAGCACAACCTTGCCTTAGCGCAATCTTGAAGGGAAGTTGTTGGTTTTGTAAATTTCACCCTGGGCCTTCAGTGAGGGTCAGGAGCGACTTTGAGTCTTTTTGCACAAATTCTTGATCACTTCAACTTCAAATTACTTTCAAGGCGTAGAATATCACGTTCTCCTCCTGTCCAAGCAAGATTTTGTCTTAATTCCACAAAGGAGAGAATCATGAAAAATCGCTCTGGGCCCTCTTTGAGGGTCAGGAGCGATTTTTGTAATTGCCTTCAAAATCCTTACTCTTAACGATCCCTTTTCACTTCAAGGCAAATTAAACATTATTCCAAACTCGTGCCTTGGCTTAGATTTGTCCAAACTTGGAGAGAAAGGCTCAATATTAGATTTTTCGCCCTGGGCCCTCACTGAGGGTCAGGAGCGATTTTGCAAATTCAAGCTTATCCATCTTTTGTTAGCCCTCCAAATTATCTTCAACGGGCAAAACACACCCTTCCTCATTCATTTCAATCATAAAATCACTTTGTCCTTGCAAGAAAATTACACATTTGAAAATTTCGCTCTGGACCCTCCCTGAGGGTCAGGAGCGATTTTTGCTATCTGGACCAAAATACTTCACTTTTCATTTCAAAATTTCTTTGCTAAGGAAGATGTCATCTTGTTTCATGCTGTGAATAAAAATTCATGTCCAAGAAAGGTCAAAAAATGTGCACACAAAGAAAATCGCTCTGGACCCTCTCTGAGGGTCAGGAGCGATTTTACCTTTGCTGGGCAAAACTCCTTCATCTCATCATCTTTAATCGAGTCTGGATACTTTATCATGTTCGCTTCATCCTCCACCATGCCTTTGACATCTCAAATCGACCAAATAAGGCCAGGAATGATTCCAATAAGCCTTTTCATTTTTAAGTTAAAACTCCTTCAGGCGGGTGGAGAAAGTCATTCATTTTCCATTCATGTCCAACACTTGGTTCCTTTTTCACTGCCAGATGAGGGAAATCAAAATTTCGCCCTGGGCCCTTAGTAAGGGTCAGGAGCGATTTTTTCCCTTAGCCTTCAAAATTTATCATTTTTCATGCCTTCAAATCTTCAAAAGCATCAAGTCACGTCCAATCATCCCTCCTGGAGACCCTGCACAAAACAAATTAGAAAAGTCAGTGACAAATATGCCTTAAATAACATTTTCGCCCTGGACCCTCAGCAAGGGTCAGGAGCGATTTTACCCTTTCTGGCTAAACTATTCAAAATTTAAGTCTCCAATCACTTCACAAGGCAGAGTCAGGTCATTTTCAAGGTCAGGAACCAGTTAGCAAGCCTATCAAAAACAAGAAATTGCACTTAGGATAAATTTCGCCCTGGGCCCTCAGCAAGGGTCAAGAGCGATTTCTCTGTTTCAGGCATCATCTTACTTCCAAAATTTGATCAAAACTTACCTAGGCAAAAACACACAATTTCACCTTCAAAATGCTAACACTTAGTCAAAATTTGGATTTTACCCTAAAAAACCTTGATTAAACCTAACCTAAGACCTACTTGACTCCCCTGAAAGGCTTACCTTACTTCAATCGTCTCAACTCTTCGGGAGGACACTTAATAACTTTCAAAATTTGACTGGACTCAGCTTGAATAACACCCAAAAGAAACCCCTAAGGTTTAGCCCTAGCCCAAACAGACAACTCACTCACTCCAAACCCTAAAAGTAGAGAGAAAAACAAGCAAAACAAAAGCGAAGAAGAGGGGGTCCCCATTCTAATGGGGTGATGTGTGAAATGGTCACAACAGGATGCTAATTGGGTAATTTTTTTCAAATGGGCATAAGTTTGCATCATGAAGTCCATTTTTTGCAAACGAGATATTGTTGGAAAGTTGGTTCAGTCCTCCTCATAGTGGTATAGGTTATTTTTCTAGATTCTGTTGTAGACTTAAGTGGTTTTACCCCTTTTAAACTCTCGAGATCATAATTTTTGTAAGATTGTTCAATTTTGTGATTCTAATGACATTTGAAAGTTGATTTGGAGCTCTATCATTCTGTCCGTGCACTTTTTCTAGATTCAACCTCAAGTATTATTTATTTAGTTTTTCCATTTTTGGCATCTACACTGATTTCTTGGACATGTTGTCTCTTGGAAAGGTTTTGCCTTTTTGGGAAGGCTTCATTTGTAGTATTGATCATATTTGAGAGTGTCTATTTCATGTTAAGGGTTTCTATCTTTGTAATTTTGGAGAAATATCATAATTTGTAGTGGGTTTTTTATTTCATCCTTCTTTGATCACCTTGAAAAGGGGAAACTATAAACAATTGAGTTGGCATCATTAAACATTTTCATTGGCTTCATTTGTTGTCACATTTGTATGATCTTGTTCCCCCTCTTGGTACACCTAGTAAGAAATTTGCTTGGAATTGTAAAAGGGATCATGTTTAAGGAGTTATTGCTATGCATGTTGATGATGACATATTGAAGTCTCTTGTTAATTTTGAGTGTCCTCATGCTCTTTGAACTAAAATTTGGGAGATATATGGAGATCATGATAGTTAGCTATTATAAAATAATCTTGTTTTAGATTGTCTTGTGCCTCTTCACTTTTTAGAAAGAATACTTTATGACTATGATACTATTTAGGAGTTTGATTCTTTTGAATACTTTGAAACTTCAGAAGATGAGGATAAGGTTGCTTTAGAGGTTCCTGATTCTCCTTGAGAGATAGTTGATACACCTTCACCCATAGTTGAACTACTTGCCAAAAACAAAAACTCACCAAGGCTTGAAAAAAAAAAACTCTGCGAAAACTCGACAAAAGCATGATAACTTAAAAATTTGCTTAAATTTAATTAGAAATGCAAAATTTTTTTTTGCAAAATTTAGTGAGTAGATGCATCCAATGAGTCAATAAATGAGTTCACAAAAGAAACAAGCTGAGTCTAGATATATTTGATTGATTTAAATGCAAATTGGGTACAAAATGGTATTCTCTTCTGGAATGCTGATGGCTGATAGACCGAAACAAAATGAAATAGCAAATTGGTTTTGTAAAACTAAAAGTAAATACTACATGAAAATGTTTTACATCTTCCTCTTCCCAGCTCTAGTGAAAACTAGATGAGAGATAGAACTAGAGGGTCTAGTCCTAGGAGTCTGATGTGGCTCCTCCACCTTGCCAAAATGAGGTTGAGGGTAGCACTCGTCATGAAGGTCTGATGGTGAGAGAGAGAGGGGTAGAGAGATAGGTCTAGATCTTGGGGGAGAGAGTGGTAGAGAGAGGGATAGAGGAAGAGTGATAGGGAGATAGATAGTTCTAGAAGTCGGGGTAGATAAAGTGAGTGAGATAGAGAGAGCTAGAGAATGCTTATAGGAGTCTACTGATTATTGAAATTTGACCAAGTCTGAAAATATAGAAGATCTTCTAAAACCTAGAATTTGCATTATAACTCCTACAAATCTGAAGCCACTCTCAAACATCCTGCCAATATATTATTGAAATGTGACTTATACTTAAATGTTATATTTCATGTATATATTTTGATGAAGAGAATGAGACTGACTTGAAAAAAAAAATTTAGATAATTTTTTGGCATGTTTGGCCTCTTTTTTTAATGCAGCCGAGTTTTTGTTGATTGCCGAAAACTCACCGTTTTTTTGTAAAGAACTCGCCAAAAATTTGACATTTTTTTTTCCATAAACTCGGTGAGTTTTTTTTGCGAGTCAATGGCATAAATAATCACCCAGTAAAAAACCTCGCGAGTATTCCATCTATGACTACACCTATTGTTGAGTTGACGTAGTGTTGATGTGTGTTTTATGCATATAACATTCAGAATAAAATACCAAAGTAATTTACTCTCTCTTGAACAAAATCACCTCAGATGCTAAGGGTAAGATCAACTAAAATGATTCCAATGTTTCTATAGTCAGGTCTTGACGAGTGGGTAACTCAATGGTTGATGTGAATTGTTGATTTCACTTGGGAACTTACACAATTGTTCAAATTAACTTCATTTATCATGGATGTGTGGAATGGGCGTGCTGATAACTTAGGATATGGCAGGGTTCAGGAAATCTATTCTAAGCCTAGGAATGTAGGAAATGATGAACAAATTCAGTGGAATCAAACTAGGCAAGGTCTCACCATCAAGTCGAACAAATTTTGACACGAGCTTAATGCAATCATCTAGGGTATACTTCATAGATTTTCAAACTATTACCATCAAGCATTGAGACCATTCAAGTTGATGCATAACAATGGATATGTAATAATCGAAGTTAAGTTTGCATAAATTTCTAGTTGACCATGCACGACGCACTTACAATCAGCAAGAGGCTAGTGGTATGGATTCATAGATTCCACACAAATATACTCAACAATTCTTTCATTCAATCTAACAAACATTGAAAGCAAATTCTAATCTAACTTGGAGGAATTGAGAACCTTGAATGCAAAACAACACTTGAAAGACAAAATCACCATCAAGTCGAACAATGATTTATATTCAAATAGCTACAACATGTACTAACAATTCTACAAAATCTCTCTCTTACAAATGAGAGGCATTGAGGTATATATAGAGTCTCATACAAAATGGATGGCCAAGATTAAAACTAAATCAAGGGCCAAGATCATGCCAACAAAACCCTAGAGTTGCCCTAATTAAGATTTACATAAAAAATGGAGCCACCAACATATGGCCCAATGGAAAGATACCTAGTCATCAAATAAAGAATATTCTAGAAGATTCTGTCCTCTCTCTCTCTCTCTCTCTCCCCCCCCCCTAGCATACTCCAATGTCATGTCCCCTTTCTAGAGTGGACATCAGAGATGGAGGAGTTGGCTTATCATTGGAGTCTCGTAAGCTAGCAGAGGTTGATTGGGACTCATTTAGTGCATA
This sequence comes from Cryptomeria japonica, assembly GCF_030272615.1. NCBI lineage: Eukaryota > Viridiplantae > Streptophyta > Pinopsida > Cupressales > Cupressaceae > Cryptomeria > Cryptomeria japonica. The sequence goes on along the minus strand of NC_081414.1, from coordinate 367,035,841 downwards.
TAGTGACTAGATTTTGGCTTTACAGGCAGTTTAGAGCCAGTTTGGAGCAGTTCCTAGATTTTAGGGGATATCCCTAAATTTTAGGAGGTCGTGACAGTTGCCAGTCGTGAGGTTATTCATGACCTTTCAAATGGTTTCAGTTTCAGGAGATTTGGGTGTGTTTCCTAGTTTCTAGGAGCATCCCTAGATTTTAGGGATGAGACTGCCAGTTGATCCATGATTTCCGACATCAGTCACAGATAGGTGACAGGTTCAGTTTCAGGCTTTTGGTGTGTTTCGAGCTTTCTGTAGCTATTTGGGTTATATTTTTAATATATTTAAATATTTCCTAAGTTGGCGTTTTAATATTTTAAATAAGGCTATGTCTATAGCCATTTCGTAGTAATAAGGGGTTTTTGGCTTCATTTGGATTCGTATGCCCATGTGTTATAGCTCATTGGAAAGGTCTTGAACTTTTCTAAATGATTTTCACTTGCCAGGGTCCTTTTGGTGCTTGGAGTTATTTTATATTGAAAAAGTGGTGTTTTTTCTATACTTGGGCGCCCAATATTGGGAAATATTACTTTATATTAAAGCGCACTTTTCATATATCTTTAGGGTTCGATTTGGAAGGGAAGAGATATAAGGAGAAAGAAACCTAATTTCTCATTATCTTTTACATATTGAAAACTTGTTTGGTGCGATATTGCTCTGGTAGAGCAATTCTTCAATCTGGGACGCAAACCCCATGATTGGTACTGGCTGGGACGTAACCCTTAGCTATTGATTGGCAGTGGATTCTTTTAGCATTGGCATTATTGGTTAGAGTGTATGCACTATTCCTTGTGGAGATTCAGATTGCTTGGTGAGGGTTTCAGCAGGGTGGTTGAATTTCCCAGCTGGGGCGTGATTGTTTCAGCTTGATGCCACCATTACAGCAGCTACACTTTACGTTGGAAGTGGTGAAGACTTTCATTTAGCCATTGCTGGTGTTCTTGGTTTGTGTTCATCATCTACCCTTCAGTTGGCGCCATCATTGGATGTAAGCACATCCCCAGTGCATAGGGAATAATCTGGATATTATAAATCAGAAATCTGCCTGGTACGATTTGTATCAATTCTGATTTAATTGAATGTTCTTACTTGTTTCAGCTTCCTTCCTTATTTGCTATTCTTTATTCATTACTTGCTTATATATTCAGAAAAATACAAAAATAAACCAAACATTCTGCAACTTCTCTCTATTTTGTAAGACCATTAGCAAAATCACAAGAAAAATATAGTATTATTTTAAAAATTACAGCAGATCAGCAAGGGGATCCATCAGAGATCTTTCATCCAAGAATCTAGCCAATACATAATCTAACTCCTGCATGGAAATGTTGGGTAAGGTTTCTTGTTGTAAATCAATCACGTCCAATGCATCTGAGCAAGCATCCAAAGTGTTCTCCCAATCCGGCATAAGCTTCTGCAAATTATGAACATGAATCAACAAAGAGACCAAATCATCAATCTAACTCTTCTTCAAAGAGTCTAACTGATTGAAATACATGAATTTCATTTTGTCTCTTAATTCTGCCAAGTGTAAACCACTGGCCTCACTGACATCAACCCCCAATAACTCCTCAATTGAAGCAAGGATCTTCAACTGAATATCATGAATTGATCCTTCCATCTTTGCACAACTCAGTTGTGCGCTCTCATACGTTGATTTCTTCATGGCTAATGAACAATACTAGCCATGGAAATCGTATCTATCTCCATTGTGCACAACATTCTCCCTGACCAATGTGGACTTAGGAATCTTTTTCAAAGCTTTGAGGCGTGGAATAGTCTTCTCCTGAATAGGTCTAAATTCTTCCCAAACTTTCTCCAAATATTGTATTCTGAATGTGAGCCCTGTTGTCCTGTCAAATGCTTGGACAAACTGAGTAAGAAAATCATTCGCATGTCTCTTTGTATTTTCAATCCACTTCTCCATCTTCGAGAGTGTATGTCTCATTGCCTCATAATGCGAATGTAGTCCACGATCAATTGCAATAGGGGAAATAATGGTGGGATTATCACGCCTTACCCCTGCAATGTACTTTCTAAGTTTGATATTCTCTTCTTTGTACTTCTCTTTTTCTTCAATTTCTCTATCCAATCTCGCATTGATAACCTTGAGGTTATCACCAACCTCCTGAAATTCCTGCTCTCTTGTAGTACGACCAAGGGCAACTAAAGTAATCTGGAAATCCACGGGAGTGGCAATGTCTTCCGTCACACCTGCAATAGGAACAACCACTTGCGCAATCCGCATTCTTGTCTCATCTCTAGTTATGTGTGACAAAATCTTAGCTCTCTTAAGCTCTTTTTCCTTATTGCTCCTAGCTAAGTGGTCATCAATAGGCTGTGCCTCTATCATTTTCTTACTTTTCTCCATGCTCCTCATTAGCCAATCAGAAATAGCGGCCATCTCCATACCATCATCGAGACAGATCTCTCGATCAAGCTCTCTCAATGCTGAGATAACATCATCATAATCATCAGGATTATCCTTGGTCAAATCACATACATTCTTTCCCAAACTAACCTCCAAAACGACAGTAGGGGATCTTAGCTAATCATCATCCTCATTAGGTGGAGCAGATGTCGTTGTGGCATGTAAATCTTGAATATTCTATGGTAGTATCACTATGTTGGAACATTGCTCAGTCCCCTTGTTTTGTTTTGGCACTTCAACTTCCTTGATTGATGAGACACTGAGGGGCGGTGAAGGAATGATAGGCAAAGGAATAGTAGTCTTTTGTTTCTTCTTCTTGACCTCCTCAATCTTCTTCCCTCTAGCCTTGACTTCTCCTGGTGTGTTCTTCCTTCTCTTGGGAGCTTGACTCTCCTCATCCGCATGAATCGTGATATCACTGATAGTCCTCTGATCATCTTCGGAAGCAGATTCTTCCTGTTTCATCTTTTCATAAGTGAAGGAAACACCCATATCAACTAATCCGTTTTTCTGAATATCCACCCATGTTCAGGAGAAACTCAAGACCTCTCTCATCAATACATTCAAATCTATTTCTTCTGGTTCCGACCAATTAGGCAATAGAATCACCTTCTTCATTTCATTTTCATATTGTGGATGCGTATGATCCCTGCCATCTAACACTTGGTCAGGAATGAGGAAAAGTCCACACTTCCTCATGAAATCCATTGATATCTTGGACCACATTCTTCTCTTTACTGCCTGCTCTTCCATCAGGTTGGCCCAATAGTCTTCTATGTCTACCTTGTGGATGAACTTTTCTCCCCTGATCCTTCCAACTTTCTTATCTGGATCAAACCTTTCTCTTCTCTTGTATGTTGCAAATTGATAGAATGCAAGTTCCTCACTATGCTAGCTGCTAAGGCGGATGAACAAACCTCCAATGTCTTCCCAATTGAAATAGGAAATGACATGCCCGTTTTGTGCTTTTCCTTTTGGATAGAATCAAACTCCAGAAGCTGTCTCACCACTTCCAACAATATCGCTCTGTTAGAAGGATACCTAGGAAGCCTGTAGGGTTCGGATTGAAATCCATGAATCCTAAGGTATGTGAAAGTGGGAAACTGTATATACCACGATCCATATTTCTCTATCACCTCCGTTGCCTCTTTGGACAACCTCCTGTGGACTCCACCTTGCAACATTCGCGTTATGTACATTGTGAATACATCATTCACTCTCTTATAATCTTCAATTCGATACATGTTCAGTTGTGGATAGCATTTATAACTCTTGAATTGTCCTTGTCCATTCCCGACTTCACCTCCGCATATCAATCCCTTGTATGTAACCAATCGCGCAAGCAGGTACACCAAATAGGAAGTCATGGTGAATGATCTGGATAGCTCCACATTCCTCAGCTGGAAATCTAGATTGTCACTTATGATTCTAGATCAATTTATCAATGTTCCTTTTAGACAATCCTAGATGAAATAGAACATCCATCCATCGTATATTGCACCCTACGGCATTCCCCATCACTCGGTTAAGTAGGAATACTAAATCACTATATTCTTCTTTGAAGTCTGTGCACATGAGTGTCTTTGGAGCTTTGGAATGATGAGTCCTAGGCTCAATCATCCACTTCTTGTTCACTACGGTCTTGCACGCATCCATCTTCTTCTTATATCTGTCTTCATATTCATCCTTAGTTATATCTTTCATGTCCGCTCCTCATGGAATTCCAAACACCTCAGCAATCACATCCTCAACAAGGTAGGCAATGATGGCACGCTTAGGAGTCTTGATCATTCGGGAACGAGGATCATAACATCGTGCACACTCCAAGATAAGCTCACTGCACTGTATGGATTGCGGAAATCCGGCGGCCTGATAAATGCCACTCTTCATAATGTTCACATAAGCTGAGGAAGGAATCTGGCTCCCAATTCTGAACATCCGCTGTCGCATCTGGCTCATGTTTAGGAAATGCATGTTTATGTCTGTAACCTCCTTCCATCTGGATGACATCTTGGATTCTGGATAGAATCCAGTCTCAACTATATTCTATTGCTCCCTCCTTTCCTTGAGACCAAACTTAGACATCGTACCTGTACGAAGTTAGAAGTTAGAACTTCAGAAAATATTCTTGACAAAAATTCTGATTTCCTAATGATTTAGGGTATGGAAATTAGGAAAATAATCCACTCAATAGATTTCAATAATTGAATGCAAAATGTGACAAGCTTAGGGTATAAAACCCTTGTGAAACTCATTGAAATTAACAATTTTCAGACCAAAGTTTTAAAACACCTCCTTATACTTGGAAATTTATTCAAATTATGGTGCAAAGGAGTATACCGGATCAAACAATGACTAAGGAAAGGTGTGAAAGGTTGTGTTTTCACACAAAACTATGTCTGAAGGCACCTTCTGAAGTCAACAATGGCTGCCAACAAATCTGAAGACAACCTGCAACTTCACAAATTAATCTCTAAAAGCATGTTGCAGTCACCCAAATGTGCACAAATTTGATGAAAATCGATTTCAATGATGAAAACAATCATATCCGGGAATGTAAGTATGGCTGGTAAAAATAAAGTTTTCTGAGGACAAGTTTGAAAATTAATTATTTCAGATTTACCAGCACCTTGCAGAGTAGTAAAAAATCCTTGAAAATGATCAAAAATGACAAAGGAATGAGCTCCAAGCAACATCGCCAAAGTGGGTAGGTGGCAGAAGATGAATTTTTTTTGAAAACAGCCCCTCTACAATGGAGTTTCAGACCTGCAACAGCGTTCAAATGGTCTGTAAATGCACTAAAACTCCACAAAAACACCTCCAAATGCAAATCGCCTAAGTTGGGATTGGTTGGGCAATGAAAATTGAAGTCTGAAAATTAATTACCAGCCAACAATGGAGGTCACACAAGCTCAACAATGGCGATATATCAGGACTGAAAACAATTATCAGCAGTCCTCCAATAATGGCGCCACAAATGGTGAAGAGAATCACCAAAAATGGAGGTGAAAATCCTCCGAAACCAAAATCGTCCTCCAAAAATCACAAAAGTCTGAAAATGAAGCTTTAATGGCACTCAAATGGCAGGCAAACGAATCGCCTTGGCTGGGAATGGAGGAAAAATAACAATAAAATCAACTTGTAGCGCAATGGTGTCAACTTGACACTTCACCAAAAATCGCCAACTAGAGGAAAAATCACCCTTTGCAATCACACACTTGGCAAATATGATAATATAATAATGTTGGGATCTCTCCTTTTAAACTTGTTTTCACCATCAACTTTCACCACACAAGCAATGTGGGATAAAAAACTTGTTCTTATACTTGCTTGGCAAAAAATCGATTTGCTTTTAGAAGGTAAAATTCATTTAATGTTCATTGCAAATCATTTATTAATTGTTTTTTATTTTTAAATAATTGGTGCACCTTAAAAAACAATTAAATGTGGGTCACTTCATTTAAAATATTTTAAAATTTAGATCCAAAATGACCAATGGGGAAAATCGATTTAACTTGGGATAAAAATCCCAACAAAAATCATTAAAATATCCCCTTTGGGGAAAAATTGATCCAAGTAGGGATAAAAATCCCTATCAAAAAATCATCGACTTGCACAAAAATGGGTCCAGGGGAAAATCAATCTGGGTTTGGAATCAAAATTACAACTCAAACTTCATCGCTTGGCACAAAAATCCTTCTGGGGGGAAATGGATCCTAGTTAGGACATTCATCCGAACACAAAATCATCAAAATCACTCTCAGTAGAAATTTGCCTAGGGTTTGGAATAAATATCCACGTAAAAATCCTCAAAATCTCGTCCCAAAAGGTCCTTGTGGAAATCGATCATCCGCAACAATATCCATACTCCCAGTGGAAAAACAAAGGCAGTCAGGAAAAAATCCCAACACTTAGTCAAAATTAATCATCTTGTTGGAAAATCGATTTTAGTATGGATTCTGAATGGAGGAAAAACAAGGCATGTGTCTGGATTCCAGAGGAAATCCACGTCCAGTTTGGATTTTGAGTGGGGGAAAATCATGGGTAGTCAGGAATATGAGGGGAAAAGCACCTCTAGTATGGAATTTTGACCTTTTAACCCTTAGAATATGGATTTTCATCCGGAAAATGATGATTTTTCCATTCAAAATCACTAGGAAACTTCTAAACTCAATAAATCTCATCTAGACTTGGGCAAATCCATCAAAAATTTGAGCGAAACAAAAGGAAACCTATCTGGATAAAGTGCAAAATCAACTTGAATAACTTCCTAGGAGCGAGAAAATAACTCCAAAAGGTCCTAAAACACCATAGCACTTTAAAATCATCGATGTGGATGTTAAAAAACATGTTAACGTTCAAAAGGTCTACACTTAGACAAAATTAGGATCATTTAAAATCTCAACTTTACGCGTTTGATCCTATAACTTCAAAAAACCCTAAACGACAATAGGTATGATCAAAATTCCGAGACTCCAGCATGGGAAACTTCAAAATTGCCCACTATGCTGCCAAAACCCTAAACTAACCAACGCGGAAAGCAGAAAAAGAGGGGGTCCCCGTTTGCAATTGGGCGATGTGTGAAAAAAGGTCACAACACGTAGGAAGGTCATCCTTCCCTCACACAACAACTTTAGTGACCCAAGAATTGCACATTGATACCCCTACGATTCGCCTACCTATGATGAGGATTCCAACAATCCAAATCTCTAAGCCTAAGAAGTAGGATCCCTTAGGCACGTCATGTTCAAGACTTGGAGCTAGTAGCTCTCATCATGTACGAGGTAGCGGATATTTCTAGATGGCTGGATCATACACATTCCCCTTTGGTCTTGCAAGATGCCCAACACATTTTGAAGTTGCTGTACCTGCCTCGCCTTTCTGATAATTAGGGCCTGATCTATCCACCGAAGGTTGGATTTAGGGCCTGTTGGTGCCTGTTTTATCATCTACCAAACATTAGAATAGGATACTCGAAGGTATTCTATCCTCTCCTGAAAAATCACTACTGATTCCAAGGTCTATATGTGCGAACAAGCAACTTTAGTGAAATAGCTTCTTGGGTAGTGTATGCTGAAAATCTCAAGGGGGACTTACGTTAACAAATGTCTTTGAACTGTTGGACTTAAATGGACTTAGCAATTTTAGGTTCTCTTTTTTTTTAAGATTTTCCAAGATTTAGACTTTCAAAAAGGAGAAAAGAGATAGGGTTTAGGAAGGCTAATCTAATCCTACGAACCCTAGAGACGGTATCAATTGGGTGCTCTTGGGAAACCAAACTTTGCTTCGCTACACTAGGGACAACTACACAAAGCCGGTGCAATCTTCAATGGATTGTGCTTATGATTAAGATGTTGGGATGCACAGAGGATGGGCTCAGACTAACTTTGCACGGTGAAATGGAAATCATCCATTCACCAAAAGTACGAGTGGAGATACACCATCAATTAACACTTATCAAATCCTTCATTCAAATTAACAACAATGAAAGCAAATCTAGATTAATTTTAACTAAGTGTTGAGGAAATTGAAACCATGCAAATCATTCAAACAATAGGGATTACAAAGCCTTAAGAGAAAGCGCACATGCAATATATTATTTGGAAATGAACTTATGCAACAATACATCAAAAACCTCACCCTCTCCAAATGAGAGGAGGTAGCCTTATATAGTTTTTCAAGAATAAATGAACGACTGAGATCAAATAGTGATCAAGGGCCTAGATTGAAAGCGACAAACCCTAATTATAGTTTCCCAAAACTAACTACCCTCGACCAATGAGAAAATTACATTTGGGACACTTGTCCTTCTTGCTAAATATGAACCATCAATGAAAATAGAAGGTTGTTGCATTGTGAAGTGTGCCCTTCTAGAAGCTTCTGGATAAGTCAGGTTCATTGAACTTGGACATGCTGACTTGGAGCAATCTGATTGGTCGAAAGATGACGAGGAACCACCACAACGTGAGTCACTCCTAATCTTGCTGAGGCGGTGTAGGAGTAGGTACGAGAGCTGGCTCTTGCTCTCTTCTTATCTCAGCGTCAATACGTGCGACAATTTCTAGTTCCTCGTCAAGGACAAAACACATGCGATGCCAATCAGGAGCGTTTCTTTTCACTTCCCACGCCAAGCTGTACAATTATGTGATAACGTGTTCTTGTTTGTCGCTGAAATCCAAGTCTGGTTGAAGTATTGGATGAGGTTCTCTGCCTGGTTCAGGAGGAATGATTGGCAGGCCCATGAAGAAAGTTGTTGAATTTCTTAGAATAATTTCTTGTTGACGACTCTATGCTTGCTTCTTTGTGGCTCCAATTTATGTTGCACGAGAGGAGGGTTAAAAAGCTGTGGGTAAATTTCTCGCAAATATGAAATGATAAGATCAAGCTGCTTAGACATTCACTGTGATCATGCCCTCTTTCTTGATACCTTGACATTTGGAGAAGAATTTCTCCATGCCTTCATCATAATTGAGGGACTTGGAAGAAACATTTCTCATACTTAGCCAAATTTCGGCTATCTCCACGCTTAGATGAACTTTGCTTGTGAACTTGTCTTCAATCTTCCGTTTGGCTTGAAACTCCAGCTGCGATCTCTATGATGATCTCGCTTCTACTACCATCTGCGACCTGTAAAACCAAAGGAAATTAAGTTAGAAATCTATCTTGGATTAAAGAAAATCGAGGCTGCGAATGGCTAAGTGTTTGGAGATTTTATTTCATTTTCATACTTAGCCATGAGAATGGGATTTTCACATGTAAATTCTCCAATCCTAAGGATAACTGTGATCACAATCCAACACCAAGTGTTATAACCCTCTTACTTAGTCAATAAAATGATTTTCCTTCACTAAGAATTCGAATAAATCCACTAAAATCATTTTCAATGACTGAAAAAAACTCAGAAAATGCACAAATCTGCATCGTAAATTCAACTTCACCTTCGAAAAGATAGAAGTTTCTCAGAAAAGTCAGAAAGAATTAACAATTCTCCCTTATACCAGCTGGCTTCACTCTAGAATTTGTGAATCTTTTGTCAAGAAGCTTGCTCAACTGCAAGTAATATCACAATTTTCTCCAAATGAACTCCAATCTGCAAACATTTCTTTATGTTCTCCTTAACTAAAGAATTTTGAACTTCTTGGTGTAAGAATGAAGTTACAAATGATGCATTTGTAATGAAGTTGAATTCCTAATTAGAAACACGCAAAAATCATCCAACTCATGTTTCTAAATCTAACTCAAATCTTGGGAAAGTGTTGTCATCTTCTTTAGTTCGAAAATCCTTTACTTGTGCAAGTTTCTAAGTTGTTTTTAGTTTAATAACTCGAACTAGGCTCACAAAATAGTATCTTCCAAAAGTTTCTAATTTGGAACTCAGTCTGAAAATCATAAATATCTTCTTTCCCATTTTAATTTCCTAGCTCATTGATCTTCGAAAATCTTAAATTCCAACTTTCTAAATTGATTGCAAGTTTGATTTTTTGGAAGATTTGATGACATCACTCAAATTTTTATTGACTTTATTTGACTTCCAAGAGTAGGGCAGAGTTTTTTTAGTGTTCATCTTCGTGCTTGGGCGGACTTTTGGTAGGACTCCAATGTGTTCATCACACTTGGGCGGGCTTTTCACTACCTTCTCAAGGCATAGGGCAGACTTTTGAGGTTATCCAAGGTGGACTTTTTCCACCCCACAAGGCATGGGAGAGTTTAGGAAGGACACCAAGGAGGGCGGAGTTTTGAGCTCCCTCTTCTTGGCCTCTTTAACATACATGGTGGACTTTGCTTGGGCTTCAACTTCATGGGGCGGAGTTTGGGAAGACCTCTACTCAAGCATGGCGGAGTTTTGGGACACCTCTACATGGCAGACTTTGAGCATTCCCCATGATAGGGCGGGCTTCTATGACATCTCCACCATAGGGCGGACTTTGGAGAGACCTCAACCAAGGTGGAGTTTAGGAAGCACTCCCACATGACAGACTTATGTAGGTCTTCAACATTGTATCTACTTCCTTGGGCGAAGTTTGGAGAGACCTCAACCAAGGCGGACTTTTGAGACTTGAAACACTTCATGGAGGGCGGACTTTTGGGTGACTACCACTTCATCATGCTTGGGCGGAGTTTTGGATGACCAACACCATGGGCCGGCTTTTAGACTTGGCATCATGGGCGGACTTTCATAGACATCAAGGAGGGCGGAGTTTAGAGCTCCCTATCCATGGCGGAGTTTTGACTACTTCCTCTTGCATGGCGGACTTTGGTGTTCCCTCCAACATGGCGGACTTTCTTCACTTCTCATGAGGGCGGACTTTTGAGCCTCCAACTTCATGGCGGACTTTTGGGAGATCACCATCATCTTGCTTGGATAGGTCGGAGTTTCATAGACATTATGACTCTTTGCCAGGGCAGACTTTTGGAAGGCCACCAAGAGGGCAGACTATATATGAAATATAACATTTAAGTATGAGTGGCTTATACTTTAAGTTATATTTCATATATATTGTCAGAATGTTTGAGAGTGGTTTCAGACCTCCAGGAGTTATAATGCAAAATCTAGTTTTTGGAGGATTCTTCAATTTTCTAGACTTAGTCAAATTTCAGGATCAGAATAACATTCCAGATAGCCAAATTTTAGGACATTTGAGGATCAGGATGACATTCCAGACTTAGATGATTTTTTTGAGTTGATTATCCTTTGAATGTGCCATGACCCCCTAATATATAGGAACTTAGCTTTTTGGGTCAAAACTTGGAAATTTTGGATCGCGGTCGAAGCAGGTCAGTGGTATCAGTGCAAACCCTAGGTCCCCATTCCAAAAAAGCAAAAAGCAGACATCCCTAAAAAATAGGGAAAACTTTCTAAAAATAGCCATACCGGGGATTGGGCTAAAAATGCCAAAAACAAAACTTCCTAAAAAAGAGGCAAAAACAAAAAAAAAGACTTTCTAAAAATAGAAAGTTGTTCAAATTCATGCAAATCAATTGCGATCTTCTTCCTTTGGCCTTTCTAGGCACTTTGATGGTATCTAGACTCTGGAATCACTTGGTTTGCAAAAACTAACTTTCAATCCTTAGGACTTGAACTGTTCAAATCTGAGCAAGGCTTGACAAAACTGAAGCGGAAGGCCATGGGACACTAACAAAACCCTAGAAAGCAGGAAAAGAGAGGGTCCCCATTTGCTATGGGGCGATGTGTGAAAAATGTCACAACAGGGCCACAAAAGGATTTACGGTTTCTTGCAACATTTAGATATTTCATTTTTATATATCAGCAATAATATTTTAGATCAGTGGCATAATTATTGCAGCACAAAATACATACATGACCCATTCTAGATTTTGAGGACTTTCAAGTTGGCTGGGCTACCCATCTAGACCCATCCCGTCTCTTAGGTCTAATAGGGCCACTTGAGGATGGGCCCAACATACCCCTGGCTTGCACTCATTATCTTGGATGTACTGACAAACAGAGGATATCAGGAAGATAATAAATGTCTACAGAAAACATAGATTCATGACTATATTACTTGGTTAACATTTATCCATTATATATAATTTGTAGGGATTAATTCATTATATTTGTGCCTAGTTGCAGAAACACGACTGTCATTAATTAGTATTCCTTTTCTTTACTTATTAGTTGTGTCTGGGAATGAATGAACTATTTTTTATTTTTCTGTTTGTCACTAAAGTGTATTTTAATGCAGCATACTAAACCTGATATTGCAGGTTACCTATCTGGCGTAAAGATTAAGTTCATTGTACCCTTTTGTACATTACAGATGTGCTTAGTTCATTTGGCAAGACATTTTTAGGCATGGAACCCATTTAGCAATTAATCTGGGCCACTAGTTAAATTATAATCATTACTGTTATATGAGGAATGAAAGCAGATTTAATACAACTTGCACAAAGACATACTTCATCATTTCGACATTTAAGCGGATTGGCTTGGGGACGTACCAGCCTGCTGGCGATGGGGAGGGATGCGTACTAGGCGCTGGTTCTTCATCGCTGGGAAGAACCAGCGACTAGCCCTTTCACATCGTCTGCTGACTGATGCGTTCCCAGGGCAGTCCTCATGGTTGTCTAGGCATCATAAATTATGAAAACTGAAATACATATTATTACTGAGTAACGAAGTTACCTGTTGGACGCTTCTCCTTGTCACCTCCTCTCCCAGCTTTCCTTGGGGTGCGGGTTTATACTTCTTTGAAACCACGTGATTCCCCTTGAAACATGGCGTCTATTCCGGAGGTGGCTTGGGAATGGACGCGTCCTTTCATCACTCCCACTAGTTAAGATAAAACATATTTTAAGCGGTAAAAATAATTTATGTATTGAAAATATATATATTTATGTACATGTATTGTTTAATGTTTCTAATCATTGTCTGCTGTCTACATGGGAATATGACATCATGTGTGAAATTTATTGAAATATGTCATGAATGAATTATATTGTCAAATCTTTTAGTAGGTGCTGTCGTAAGTCTTTAATGATTTGGGTGTTTATTATATTGTTTACTCTGCAATAATCATTCAAGTAGAACTAGGCAGTTAACAAATAGAACTCTACTATGAAATAGGCTGTCATGGTAGATGGTAAATCAAAACCTTTATCTCTAGCATTAGAAAACAGAATCCAAGAACTGTGATCTCTTGCAATCTGGTGTGCCTTAGTCCACTGTTGGTGTCTCAGCTTTTGATCAACATGGAGAATCATACTAAAGTCTGGAACTCTGTTCTGTTCTTTGTGATCGAGGACATAGATTGAACATAATTTTGGGCATTTTCGTAAGGGCAATTTGATACTGTAGCCTTCTGTTGTCTCTAGTAGAATTTTCTTTACTTAGTAATTTGTGTCGTTATATTGAATCTTGTTTTTATATGGTTTAGATGTACTTTTTTGCTTTGTTATGAACTCATAAGTATGCCTCAATGAATCTATTAAATGATATGTATCAATCTTTTTGTTTTATACAGACAAGAAACAGAGACCAGGCTTTCGAATGCTTTAGATTCGTTGTTACCCAATAAATCTTTTTTCATGGCAAAGGGCATTGCTTTTCATGAATATACATCATTTTTGGGACAAATTTCTAAGCTTGAAGAGGCTCGTGTATCACATGCAACTACTCTGAAACGAAGGTATATTTTCACCTCCCAAATCATTAATTGCTTGCAATGTATTTTGAACAGGGAATTGCAAATTGCTATATAGATAAAACTGTTTATTATGAATCATTTTGAACGTGCAGGGCTCGAGGTTGTCATCACTACTTGAGTACAGGTCGTTTTTCTGTATCTCAGGAAAACATTCATTTGTTGGCTCAACATAGCAATTATGGGAAGGTGTCAGGGGGTAATCATCAAAATGCTTGGCAATCTTTGTGAAGCTCTTTATCTTCAATTAGTTTCTCCTATTGATGCAGTACTTCTCATCCTTTCAATCAGACAGTTTCGCATAACATTTCTAACTTGAAACACTCTTGGCTTCCTCAACTTGTATTTTAATGTCACATGCTATACGGATCAAGACATACAGTCAAACAAATGATGGTTCACATTCCCATGCTCTAAGTTGCTAATCACTGGAGTACTGGAAATTCATTTAGTCAATTAACTGGCTATCTTGCCAATGCTGTTCTCATTCATGTACATTAGCATTAACTTTCAATTTAAAATTTCCAGAATTTTTCTTAATAATATTTGAAATTAAGGGCACATAGTACAAATCGTATCGGGTAGAAACCATAGAGCCATTGCGGAGATGATTTCTGGGTCGATTCAGAATTGATATGCATTAAACAAGAGTGGGTGACAGGCCTTCAAACCTTCAAATGACTTATATGCAGGGTGTTGTCAGCTACTATATTTGATTTGTAAGTAGGGTGAGTTGTATCCTGCTTGAAACTATTGGGCATGAACTCATTTGTATCAACTGCCATAAAAATTAAATTCTATTAAACATGTTCTTGGTCGTTCCTGTGATAATTAGCATATGATGTAATATGTGTTGGAGAACTAAATTGATCAAATTTAGCTGTGTACAATGTATTGAATGGCTGGCATTTAGGCAATCTGAAGATTCTTATAGACCGAAATGTGTCTACCAATTTCTCAGGGTTTATAATTGGATTTAAAACTGAATAATACTTATTATTGTATTTGGCATTGCTAATAAAACAGTGCAATGACGGGCAAAGTTCTTCAGACAATATTATCTACTTACATGATCTGCTCCAACCTTGTTAAGTCAGTATCAACCACTGTTCTTGCAGGCACCGTACGGGGCATTTAGGTATTTACATGACACATCATATATGAATGACTCGATGGTTTGAAGTGTTGGTCTATAAACTCTAGCAAACTTTTGCAACATTTCTGCTGAGTACTTATATTAAGAAATTAAGATCTGGATTTGCTTTAATAATTTAAAACTATTTTGGGCTGCAAACAAAGTTGAATTAATAATCTACACCGCTTGGAGAAGCTCCTTGGGATATTCAGCTAGAGCATATAAAAACCATAGTCCACAAACTTGGTACGTTCTTGCTGAAATTGCGAGTGTGAGTTTTCCAACCTGGCAAGTAACTAGTCAGATTCACATGCCCAGTCCTTTAGAGAAACCATTTTTTTTCCTGCGGATTTGGCCATTAGTTTTTTGTTTCAGATCCTTGATGAAAGCTATTTTGTGTTTTTGTCTTGAATTATTAGGATCTCAGTAGGGTGAATTGATTGTTGAGTGATTGGAAGTATTTAAGTACAGGGGGTTAAAATTGATTAAATCATGAAAATCGCATGTTCCATGAAAAGGTCGTTGTGGCAAAGTCCTTAGTTTTGGCGTGGTGTCAGGGGCTCCATCCGTTCACCCTTCTTTGTATTATGACGACAGGAAATGTGAGGGGTGCTGTCCAACAATCTCTGTTTTTGTAATTTTCTAGCAGTTTCTAGTCTCCCTGCTAAATAATTTCATTATATACTTATGCCTGAATTTGGTGTCATGCCACTATGATAAAAAAGATTTGTGTTTTCTAATTTCATTTGTCATGCATTATTTAAATTTAGTGTATTTAAGCATATTTTTATTTGTCAAGTTTTGAGTCCCAGTCAATTTTGTGTTGCAATAACTAGGACAAAAAAATGTAAAATATTAATTAACTAAAAATTGATAAATGAGTACTGACGGCACCTGCAACAAAAAACAATCCCATTATAAGTAATGAATAATAGTTTTTAAGGATCCAAAAAAAAATGGTGGATTTGTTCAGGAACAAGAACGGGAACATGAACATCAACTACTACCCTGTGTGTCCTCTCTCGTTTTCTGGCCCTCGCCCTTATTCTGGTTCGAAATTCTTCCCTCGTATCTGAAATCAATTGGGAAACTTTTCTCGGAGCTCTAAGAAAAAATTTCAAAACTTGAGGGAAGCTCAAAGAGGCTTGGATGGACACGTTCGCCAGTTAAATAGTGTGGCTACTGGGGCGAATGGTATCCCCCTTTCGAACAACAAAAGTCTTTGGCCTAAAAAGCCCAACATTGGTATTCAGGGTGCTCTGTGGGAGGGGTCGGACTCTTCTTCTCTACTCCGTACGAATGGTCTTGTTAATAAGTTTGAGAGTAATTTTAAAGGGTAGGCAAGATCGTAGTTTCTTTGGTTCAAGGAGCAAGGGCGAAGGTTTCTCGTGAAGGAAATATCTCTCAGCCCAAGGCTCATCCTTCTTCTGAAGGCAAGGAAGGATACAAAAAGAAAGGTCAGAATGTGGGTTGGAAGAGTTTCCCCTTTGCGAAACCACTTGTGATTGGAACAAATCGATCGTTTACAGATTCGAGGAAAAAGGTCTTGGTTGCAAGCTCTTTGTTTTGCCATCCATTGCCATGAACCCTGCGATTGGGTGTCTCAAGGAAAATGCTTTCTTTGCTAAATGATGTGGTATTTGAGGTCACAGTCAAGAAATTGTGGAATGGTGGTTACTCTCCTTTCCTGGTTTTGATCCTCTAAACCATAGAATAAAAAAATCTCTCATTTGGCTCAGTTTAGTTGGGCTCCCCTCAAAATTTTTATGTGCGGAGGCCCTCTTGAAGATTGGGGATGCACTAGGATCTCTGGTTGGCATATAAGAGGATTTCTTAAATGGGAATCTAGGGGATATTGGTAATATCTATGTAGAAATTGATTTGGATTTGGGCTTTTATGGAGAACTGGAAATTGTTTATGAAGTTGGTAGATGGAAACAAAAAAACAGGATATTGGTAGACAGATTCCCTGGTAAATGTATTTTAAGGAATTAGATAACTGTTGGTAGTTCAATGGCAGGCTCCAGGGGCTCGATATTTCAGTCAAATGAGTTCATTCCTCGCCTAGGTTCAGATGACATTCCTCCTCAGAATCCTTCTGTGGAAGCTCAGAATCATAATGGACAAGTAGCCTCAGATGATCTCCAACAGGATCTGATTTCTTCTCCTAGGGTGGTCATGGACGCTCCTTTGCAGGAGCAATATGAAGATGCACAACTCATCCTGTCTCCTAGTATAAAGCCACATGTCTCAATTGCTTCTAGGAGGTCGTATGTCTTAGAAATAAATCTATCCTAAATTGGGGGCTGTTTAATGTTTTCCTCCCTAAAACCAGGAAGGCCTCCAAGAAAAGAAATCGATCCAGAAGGCCGTTGGCGGGTGGCAAGTCTGGACTTGTAGCCTCTTATAAGGAAAAGGATATAGTTTTGTCTAATCTTCTTTTTGAGACAAATTCTTAAAGATGATATTATTCAAGAGCGGAATGCCTCCAAAGATCCCCTCCTCCCTCCCGCCCACCCCCACCACACACACAAGGCTTTGAGGCTTCCAAAGTAAGTTCCCCTGTTGTTTCTCCTCTGAAATCTATTCTAGAGCCCTTTGTGCGAGGCTCCCTAAGCCACTTTTGCTTTGCCTCTAAATAGTCCTCCAAAGAAGACTAAACTTGTTCATCTCTCTTCGGAGTCCCCATATCCCTTAGATGGGTCCCTCTTTTTCCAAGCTCCTTTCTTTGATGCGAGTTTAGATCCTAAAACATATAATCTTCTCAATGATTACATGGATGAAGATGTTGATCCAAATCTATTTATGGAGATCCCCCTTGCAATTTTTTATTCCAAAGCCAAAGAAAAAAGGAAACTGGATATTAAACAAACAATTGTTGGCAAAGAAAAGCTTGATTTTGGCATTCTCTCTCCAAAGAGAGGTAGGTTATCCTTACTAAACACCTTGCCCGTGATGGTGAAAATGAGGGACAAATCAAGATCATTAATCTTTTGAAAGTAAGGAAGGGAACTCCCCTTCCTAAACAAAAATGAAAATCCTATCCTGGAATGTTAGGGGCTTGCATGCCCCTAACAAGAGATGCTTGATCAAAAGAAGAATTCACTTGATCAATTCAGAGATTGTAATGTTACAGGAAACAAAACCTGATTGTCAGCAAGCAAAATCCTTTGTTGAAGGGTTGGGCTGCCAATACCTTAATAGTAAGCAAGTTGTCGTATCTTTTGAGGGAGCTTTGAGGGGCTTGCTTATAGTTTGGAAATATTCCTTTGTTTTGATTGAAGGAATTGCTTCCAATAGAAATTGGTTGCTCGTGAAAGCTATACATTTAACAACAAATGTTCCCTTCTATTAATCAATGTCTATGGGCCTGTTTCCCCTTCTTCTAAACACGCCCTCTGGTCGAAGTTGGATGTGGTAATTTCTCGAAATCAGGATCAACATCTTCTCATAGGAGGGGACTTTAATGCCATTAGAGGCTCCATGGATAAAAGGGGTGGGATCTTGAGACTTGGTAGATCACAACAAGATTTTAATGACTTGATTGACATAAATGGGCTTCTTGAGATTGAATCAGGTGACAACATCTTCACTTGGAATAACCATAGATTGGGGTTCAACAATATAGCAGAGAAAATAGATAGATTCTCTTGGTTGGGTGATCTTTCATCCTTCCCCTTTTCTTTGGAATGTAATGTCTTACCTTGCTCGGGCTTTGATCATTATCCACTCTTTACCTTTAATGGTGATTCAAATTTCTTCAAACCACCTTTCAAATTTGAGAATATGTGGATGAAGGACCACAATTTCCTAAATCTTATAGACCAATGGTGGAAAGAAGCTTCCTTTGAGGGTTCTAGGCTCTTTTGTTTTGTGGCCAAATCAAAATATGTCAAAAAGAAAATGTTAGAATGGAATGTTGTTCATTTTAAGAACATTTTTACTGTAAAAAAGGACTTGGAAGCTCAATTAGAGGCTTTGAATGAAGATGCTATCAAGGTAGGCGTGTCGCAAGCTCTGTTTGTCAAGGAGAAACATTTGTTGGTTGAGTATGAAGATATCCTTTCCAAGGAGGAAATCTTTTGGAAACAAAAATCAAGAGAGAATTGGCTCCAAGTTGGGGATAAGAACACAAAGTATTTCCTTAATATGACGAGGATTAGGAGAAGCATAAATAAAATTTCCAGGCTGGAAGTTCATGGAAATCGATTCATTGAGGACCCGAAGGCCATAAGAAATGAGATTGCTCAATTCTTCTCTAACCTACTCAACAATGTAGAAGGTTCTGACTTAAGAGAACAAAACATGTTTCTTTCTTTGATTCCAAAAGTTATCTTAGATGAACAAAATAGGAAGCTCAATGAAAACTTCTCAATGGAGGAGGTTTCAATTGCCTTAAACCAACTCCCCTTTGATAAGGCCCCAGGGTCGAATGACTTCTCGACTGGCTTCTTCAAAAAATGTTGGGAAATCCTATGGAAAGATCTAGCGGAAGCGCTAGAATCCTCAAGAAAATCTGGTAATATCCTAAAGGAAATTAATAATACTTTTATAGCCCTTGTTCCAAAGAAAGATAAAGCGGTTCCTTTAGAGGATTTTAGACCAATCTCGCTATGCAACACAATCTACAAAATTCTCTAAGAGGTGATGATGAACAAATTGAAACCCCTAATGGACAATATAATTTCTTAAGAGCAAACTGGGTTTGTCCTTGTTCGCTCAATTTTAGATGGGGTAATTGTGGCCCAAGAGGTAATTCATACTCTTCAAAGTACAAATCGTCCAGGTATGATATTGAAATTGGATGTTTCAAAAGCCTATGATAATGTGGACTGGCGTTTTTTATGCAAAATACTACATGCGTTTGGCTTTAGTAAACAATGGGTCAATTGGGTCTTTGAATGCATTTCCTCTCCAAGATTTTCAATTCTTATAAATGGGAAACTAGAGGGCTTCTTCTCATCCTCAAAGGGCTTTAGCGAAGGTGATCCAATCTCCCCCTTCCTATTCATCATATTGACAGAAGCATTGGGTAGAGCGAGTAAAGACAAGCATTCTAATAGGGAGTTGGAAGGTATCAAGATCACTTCAAACTTTGTAGCTACCCATCAACAATTTGCTGATGATAACCTCCTTCTTGGTGTAGCCAAATCTAAGGAAGCTATTCAAATCCAAGATTTTTTGTATTCCTATGGTAAAGCTTCGGGCTAGGTAATCAACAAGAATAAATCAGAGATCTTTTTTTTCTCCACCCCTCTACCCTAAAAAAAAGGATCCTTAAAATCTTTAATTGTAAGAAAGGCTCTCTGCCTTGCACATACCTAGGTATTCCTATTGATAAGGGTTTGAGGAATTCAAACATTTGGGATCGTCTGAAGATAAAATTGGACCGGAACATTAACTGCTGGAGAGGGAAGTGGCTTTCTTGGGTTGGCAGGCTTATAATGCTTCAGGCAGTAATCTCAACCCTCTATATATCTAATGTCGGTTTTAGCTATTTCTGTAAGTATGAACTTCATCATTCAAAAAATGAGGAACTTTTTTTGGTAGAATATGGAAGAAAAGCATAAGATTGCTATTATTGCTTGGGACAAAATTTGTAAACCCAAGTGTTTAGGTGGGCTTGGTATTCGTAATCTTCAGATTCAAAATCAGGCTTTGGGGGCCAACTTAGTCTGGAAAATGGTCACGAGCCCCAAAGCAAGATGGGTAAGAATGATGCAAACAAAATATGTTGCAGCAGGGGAATCATCAAATCCTTTGCATGTTAGTAACCCTCCTAAAGGCTCTCAAATTTGGAATTTCATTCTTTAGTGCAGGGATCTAATAACAGACTTTGTCTCTTGGGATGTTCATGATGGTTCATCAAGCTTATTCTGGGAAGATTCTTGAGGAGGATATCCAAGCTTACATTCACTCATTTTAGTTCCCTCCTCAAGGGCCTGGCTTTGACAACACTGGGGAGTTAATGTTAGGGACTATGTAGAATTTTCAGGGGACAACTCTTTTCCTTGTTGGAGCTGGAAAAATTTGGATGGTCTTCCCCTTCTCCCCAATGAATTAGAGCAACTTCTTGAGGTCATAAAGGACAGGCAATTGGTTTTCAGAGAGGGTGCAGATGTATTGATTTGGACTCCTTCAAAATCAGGTCATTATAGTGCCAAGGAAGGTTATAATATCCTTGCCAATCAAGGTGCCTCTGAGGATCAAAGAATTCCACATAAAATTTTCTGGAGTAGCAAGCTAATTCCTAAAGTTATCTTTGCTTGGTTAGCAACTAAAACGAAAATTCTTACAACGAAGAAATTCATAAAGATGGGTTTCGAAGGCCCTTCTAGATGCATATTCTTTGTAAGTTCATGAGGAATCAATTGACCACCTTCTCCTAAGTTGTCCCTTTTCAACAAAGTGCTAGAGGTGGTTATGTGTTAAGCTTGGCTAGATCATGACCCTTCCAAATGATATAGTTTCACTTTTTCAAGGATGGCCAATTTGACCCAAAGATGGCATTCTCGGTCCTTTATGGGAAATGTCTCCTTCCTATCTAGTCTGGGTTTTCTGGAAAGAGCATAATAGAAGGCTCTTTGATAACAAAGCGAGGGAATTAGAATTAGTCCTTTCCTCATTTGAGGCATCCATTGTTGAAAATATTAATAGCAAACTAGCCCTCACTCCAGATTTGAATAAGGTTTTTATTGATTGGGATAGTAGCGATAGGTTAAGATGGAAGAAAAAGAATGATAGAGCCAATTCAGTTTGGATACCTCCCAAAGTTGGATTGTTAAAATTAAATTTTGATGGGGCTTCAAAAGGGAATCCAGGCGCTTCTAGAATTGGATGTATTATCAGAGACTTTAGAGGAGTTGTTAAAGGGAAGCTGGCTGTTCCTATGCCTCCGAACACTAATAATATTGCAGAATTCATGGCTCTTTTACTAGGTCTCATGGAGTGTTCTAAACGAAAAAATTAAGAATCTTGAAATTGAAGGGGATTCAACAATCACCATCAATGCAGAACTAGAACCACATTCTCCCCTAATTGGAGGTTGAAAGCTATGCTTGAAAAAATCTTAGTGACACTTTCTACATTTGAAAGTTCTCTTGTAAGCACATCTATATGGAAGGTAACAATGGCGCGGTTGTCCTCTTCAAAGTTGCTTATGATGGGATCACTTTCAACTAGTGGCCAGATGAATTAAATGCTGATTGACCTTAGTGTTTTCATCGAGGTCTATTTGTTGGATTTGGTTAAGTGCTGTCATTGATGTCAACTCTGTATTTGGGTTGGATATGGTTCTACTACCTCAGTTGGACCTATCCTGGTTAAACTTGGTGTTTGTCTTGGTTTTGGCTATGATTCTGATCCGGTATGATCAGATCCTTGGATTCGGTTTTGGATGGTTATTCAGGCTGGTTATATGCTTTTCATATTCAGTTGGTTCATGATTTGGTGCTCCAAAAGTTATCGCTTATGTTCCTGGTTGATATTTCTTGGTACGAGTTAGTTTTACCAATTGACATGAATATATGATAATATGGTTAAGCATTTTTTGTCCGGCTTATGGAAATGGTTTCTAACGTGCGAAGGTGCTTCTTGATTGTGTTCTAATTGTTCGGTGGCTTCGCATTGGCTGGCGTGCTGATTTGGTGGTCCTATTTGGATCCGGTTGATTATTATGTGTTATTGCACTAAGGGTTTCTACCGATTGGTGAAATGCATTGGAGATTGGTCTTAGCGTGATTTCTAGCGGATGTAATCGTTTGAGAATTTGAATTAGGTCCATGTTATGTAATGTAAATAATAATATTGGTCCGGAGATATCATGTGATGTAATTTTTGTAATTATGGGTTTATAAGTTTAGGGTTTAGCCGACCTTATCAATAAGGTTGATGATCTGTATTTATAGGTGACTTATTCATGTAATTTCGGGATCGATGGTTAAATCTACATTATCAGAGAAAGGTTTATGTGCAAATAGTGATATCATTCGACATAAGGTTGTAAAGGATTTGGTGTTGTAAGGCAGACATATGTGCTTAATTGAAACTGTATCAATCATTAGGAGATGCTACTTCCATAGTTCATTCTTTCCGGATTGTAGTTCGATGTGTTTGTAAGTCAGTGAGTCTTCCCTTTTGTGATGAGCAGTGCGCTCTAGGCAGTTGGCCTGATTGCAAGTGCAATCCCCATTGTAATTATTTCGCATACTGCTACAAAAGTATTATT
This sequence comes from Cryptomeria japonica, assembly GCF_030272615.1. Lineage (NCBI taxonomy): Eukaryota > Viridiplantae > Streptophyta > Pinopsida > Cupressales > Cupressaceae > Cryptomeria > Cryptomeria japonica. Next base: position 367,012,853 of record NC_081414.1, on the reverse strand, counting down.
TGATTGTGGGTAGGGTTTCCCACCGTGGTTTTCCCCTTTACCGAGTTTTCCACATAAAAAATATTGGTGTTGTGTGTACTGTGCTTTCATGCTTTATCTTTCATTGTGTTGGTTTCTTTGTCCTCCGGTATAAAGCTTATAATCTGCATTAACTGTTATACTTGTAAGGAAACTGATTCACCCCCCCTCTCAGTTTTCTCCCTATATCAGAACTGTCTAACACTATTTTCAACGACAGTAAATATTAATTGTTCTTTCCATCGGTTGGTCGTTTGGATTTTCAAATTTGTATTTGAATGTTTTTATTTGGCAACCTGTTAGCGACTATCTTCTTTTTAAATTTTGCCGCCTACTCGCCCTTCGAAGACTTGAGTTGGAGCTGCCGAAGTGGAATTTGTATTATTCCTTTAGCCTAGTCACAACTTTCCCTGACAAGTCATCTACTAAACAATTGGAGAAAGTTACTATTAAGCTGGATGTCTCTGACATCATTAATTTTTCGGATTTGGCGTGTCTCAAGAAGGATTGTTGAGGTCACTGTATTAGGTGATGAGGATGTCGCCATCATGGTTTGGTATGCTTGAGATGAATTCGTGGCAAATTTTTGAGGTCCTTTGTTTCAATATCTATACTTTGGTATATGGATTTTCGCCACTTTTCCCCTCGCGCTTTATTTCTCAAAGCATTTCTCATTAATGATGCTTGGTACGAGAGGGAATGTTAGAAGTAGTAATTTTTGCCTAAGTCGCGAGGATTTTTCAACTACCTTGTTTTGTTTAGCTATTTCTCTCCTACCTCATTTCCTTTCTACTGTCAAGAAATCGTGCTTCTCTGGCTTCTGTTGAAAATGGTAGAACCCTTCAGATTCATGTAAAGGTTTTCCCTCATCCGATTCTCTATTTTGGGGCGAACACTCCTGTTTCGCTGTCCTGGTCTAGGCGCCAAGTTTCCTTTAAGGAAATTTCTGATCAGAGACTAAAAAGACTTCTTACAAATTTGGAATTGCCGGTAATCTTGGCGGTTAAAATAATTTTGGGTCATGGTCACTTGAGTAGAATAGAATATCCCAAAGATAATTCTCATATCTCCTTCAAATTTGTGGCTTCATTGCTTGATAACTAGGTTCCTATGGTGGATGTGCTCACCTTAACTTCTCATCTGTTCGAAGAAGAAATGCTGGAAGGAGTAGACTCAGTTCTCAAATATGCCATCCTTAGCACTGGGATTCACCGTCTCGGGGATACGATTCTTCTCTCTAATCCGAGAGAAACTATCAATTTCTACCCTTTTCTCCTGGACCTTAAAGGCCTTTCTTTGATGCAACACAGGTCCTTCGTAGCCATGGCTGTTAGGTTTCTCAAATGGAAATTGTTGGGTGATAATCCTGAGGATCATGACAGAGAATATGAATTCAAATATTTTGCCAGACTAAATGGATTCCTCCCTCCAAAAATTAAGCTTGATGGTCGGCTTGCAAGAGGCAAGGGTAGTGATGTTCCTCAAGAAGGAAGGGGTCGTGGGCAGTCGCCTATTTCTGGTAGTCCCAGGGGATGTCCACGAGGAAGGGGTCATGCCCAGTCTGGAGTTCAAGCGTAGGGTTGGCATTTGAAGCAAGGCTTTAGCAGATATGAATTCCTTTTTCTTTTAGAAGAGAATTTTGTTTAGCTTTTAAAGACTTTCATATAGTATCAATGTCGATACCTCTAGACTTTAAGGCAAAGAGGTTGATATTGCATGCTTATACTCTTAAACTCTCGAGGTAGTTAGAATGTTGTTGATTTGCCTCGAAGTTCATTCCTATTTTTTTTTTGTAAGGAATGATTTTGGTTTGATTGGGGACTTGTTCCCTTGTCTATTTTGGTTTCTTTGCCTTAAGGCCTTTGACAGTATCTCTGTAACTGGAAATTTAATTTTAATATAAACTTCTCTGGCTCTGCCGTTTACCAATAAAAAATAAATAAAAAAATGATAAATGAGACATATACTATACACTTCAAATGGAGCAAAACAATATATATAAAATATATATCGAAATGTCAAGTTTTCTAATTCATAGTTTCAAAAAAGTTGTACACTACGCATTTAAATTCAATTTTTATTATAAAATGGTCATTAATTACAACAAGGTTATTCATTGTATCTTCAGTTTTTTGGTTACAGGTAAAACAGGGAGAACAATTTCCCAATCCCAAGAACAAAACGACAATTATGGTTTTAAAAGTTTGCCTTCCAATCTTGATCGTTCTTTTTCACAAACATAACAAAGAACAAAGAAGAGGTTAATAAGAAGGGAAGATTCATATTAACATTTTTTGAAGCCTTTTTAATGCTGAGAATCTCGACTTTTTTTTAGGTGAATAGATTATTATATTATTTTCTATTATTTTAAGAAAAATAAATATGGCGTTCAATTTGACTTTAATATGAATATATAACTAATTTTTTTTTTTGTTAATTGATTAAAATTGATGTGAATTACATGGCAATTCATGTTCAAAATATCTTTCTATAATAGGTAAGTTTAAAATTTCGTACCAAAAATTACCTACCACAACAACCTACAATTTTTTTGCCAAGTAATTAAATTATAAACATGAATCTAAAGTTGGTTGGCCAACAAATTTCATTCCAATTATTGGCTTTTGATATAGAAATTGAACTCATTAAATACATCTATAGAGTTCGTTTTTTCAAGGTTTGTACATAGTTTTTTTTTTTTTTTTTGTTGAACAATACTTTTTAGATTTGAAAATTGTTTGTTTATAATTTTTTTTAATTTTTGGTGATCAAATATATAAATGAATTAAATAGATATCTAATGTGAAATTAAATAATTTGATTGAAAAATTTCTCACATCATTTAAAAATATTAATACCCTATTTATACATGAGTTCGTAATTTAGAACAAATAAATGAGACTCATAATTTTGAATAACCATACCTCATTACTAAAACATTCATTACGAATTGTAGTTAAATATTAAACTTAAGGTACCATAATATGTAAGGTTATAATAAATTGATATAATAAATTTAGAACACATGAATTAATTACCTCTCAAGTCAATTGTTTGTGCAAGGGGCAATGGCTTACTAATGTTGCCACCCTCATGGGTATATCTTTCTCAATGTTCAAGATTTTATAAATTGTGCTTTTAAATATGGGTTTAGAAGTTGAGGAGATGGGAGAAATTCAATTGGCCTCTATAGAATTTCTCACTATTTCTTAAATTGAAAGAAAAAAGCAAAAAGCAAATGTGGCTTTGGTATACAATTGCAGAGGAAAAGAGACTGTAAATGATTGTGATAATGGAACTTAGTGGATGATGGAACTTAGTGGACAAAGGAGGCCCTTCTTTCTCATAAGGTCAGGACATAGGCTTTTGTCTTTTGTTAGATTATTCTATTAGGAAAGTGTTCAATGAGGTAGTGAATGGCACTAGCTTTATTAGCCTTGAAAATTTGCAATTGTGTTCTTGAAGATCTAAAAAGGTTGTAGTTATTGTGCAAGACTTTTTGGCTATTAATATAGCTTTTTTTTGCTATACAAGTCGATTGTGTAGTTGTTGGAGATAGGAGATAAGTATAATTGTGAATATTTCTTCTTGTTGCACAAGAATCTTCAATTATCATACAAGTCAGTTACTAACATAGATAAAGTCTTGTGTATAGATACAATTCTTAAGGATTTTAATAAAGATAGTTCTGATTAATAAGAAAAACAGGCTTTCAGGACCCAAAACCTTTAACAGAGGAGATTAAGAAGTATCATCATAGAGTATCCAAACCATAAAAATCTGCTTACAAAATGATTGGCAAAAAAACCAGTAAACAGAAAGGACAACAAAAGATAGAAACAACAAAATAACAGAAACCAGGAAAACACTGCATAGTTAAAGAGTCTTCAGGAGGTCCTCTGCTTTAATCACCAACTGGTCATAGGCGGCCACAACAACTTTGAGTTCATCCAGGTCCTTATTAGGCTTCTTCTCCTTCTTTTTACCTCTGGTTCTTGTTCTGGGTCCTTGAACATCTCCTGTACCTTCAGTGTCAGGGTCAATTTCCAGGATGTCCTTCTCCTCATCCAATTTGCTGATGAGAGTTTTGGTATTGCCAGCAGAGACCTTCAGAATGTTTAAGCTTTGCTTTGCGATAGTTTTGAGACATTCCTCAATTTTGTTGACTTTATTGATATTTCCCGACATAGTTTGATCCATAGCATTAGCATTCGCTTTCCTCTCCAGCAAGTCTTTCTCGATTTGCTCGAATCTGGGGTTGAAGGAGTCTCTTATATTTTCAGTTTTAGCAACAATATTTGTCAAATCCTCCATATAATCTGTCATAGTCTTCCCTTCACTAGTGTTGATAGTTTCCAGAATTTGGATTCTGTGGCTGACCTTCTTGTTGTCATTCACAACTTTCTTGTAACTGGTGATTAACCATTCCATGGTGTCTATAAAACCTTTCAAACCCTCAGGAGGAGGGTTTGAGGGGGGATCTATCTTACCGGAGTTGTCCTGTTCCTTCTTTGGGGTGTCACCAACAATAGCTTTATCTTCAACCCTATGAACTTCTCCAGTGGTCACCTCTTCCAAGGTTTGGTCAACATCCGAAATCTTTTTCTGCTTATGTTCCTCTCGCTCCTTCACATTCTCATCCTTTCTCTTTTGTTTGTTTCTGGTCTGAATATGAGTTTTAGTTTTCTTTTTCAGAGAACCCTGGGGTTTCTCCTTCTTTGAATATTCAGAGACCTCCTCCTCCTCCGAGGAGCTTATCTAAAGAATTTTGCCTTTAGATTTCTTGCCCTTTGAGGAGGAAGACCTGGTTTTCAAATGTTTCCTCTTCTTACCTAGTTAAACTTCCGAGTCATCCGTACTCTCCTCGGATTTGCTCATTGGATCACTGTCAGAACCCTCATCCAAAGAAAAAATAGAGTCCGACCCATCCCCCTCAGATTCTGAAATAGAGGGCTGCGGGCAGGCTATTTGGTTAGCATTGAGGTGGTCATAAATAAGAACCATTAAGCCTTGATGCATGGCAGTGTCACCTGTAGGGTTCTCTTTATAGGCCTTAATGGTGGCATTCATAGAACATAACAGAAAATATGAAATGTTAACCTTCTCGTCATGCCTAAAATGATTCATCAAAACAAAATGGTAGCCGTATACTTTAGTGAATCTACCATCCAAAGTAATATAACACATTATAACAAAAGGACCTCCCTCCATGGTTTAACAAAAGCCCTAGGGGGATAGTAAGTTTTACTTAGCTTCACTAGACGTTTTTTCTCCTTTTTAGTTTCAGGATATCTTTCAATGGCCTCCTTGCTCACTTTTCTATGTCTATAGTAGTTGCTTCCTTCCCTTCGAAGACCCGTGGCTTGGGCAATAAGGTCTTCATCTATGACAACAGACTGGTCTCCCATTTTCAAAGTGCCCTTTCTCCAGTTTTTACAAAATAAATTAGTGATTGTGGCGTCCCATCCATGGAGCCTCTCCATAAATTTTGAAAACCCGCCCTTCTGCAGAATGTTCCAGACTGCCTCCTTTTGCTTCCATTCCTTACATCTGCTAGGTTCGTAGCGGTGCCTATTTCGTCCCATATTTTCTCTATTCAGAGCTAAATGTCGAAACTTGTAGAGAGCTTTAGACAGAGAGTTTCTCAGAGCTACCAAATTTACCCAGAAAGCGTGGGAAGTGATAGATTGAGTGTTATAATAAATGGTGCTGACAATATTATAATTGCTCGAAGCACTCCTTTTAATCCGTTTCATTATTGTTTTGTACATTAATGATCTTTGGGGTGCTATTGTATCGATCCCTAAAAATAATTAATATGACATCCTCTAGGAAGTCTTGTTCTCCCTTCCAAGTAATCATTTTGTCTTCATTGACCGTCGCATTGGCTGCCCAGTCAGCAGAACCATTCGCTTCACGGTAGATATGAGATATGTAACTTTTCTCAAAAGTGCTAATGAGGTCTCTAGCGGCCTTTATAATGTTATTGATAGACCATGAGGGCTTAGAGGTCCCCTTGAGGCATTTGATGTTGTTGTTAGAGTCCCCTTCAATCCATATGTAGGGGAAATTCCATCTTTTTGCGAGGAGAATACCTTGGAGTGTTGCCATTGCTTTTGCTTTGTGGTTTGTTTGGCTTCCTATTGGAAAATCAATCATTTTCTTCCATATACCTTTGTCATCTCTAAGAATAGCTCCACATCCTGCAAGGCCTGGATTACCTTTTGCAACACCATCAAAATTGACTTTGAACCAACCATGAGGGGGAGTTTGCCATGTTGCTTCTAATCTTTTGTTTTGCTTGGGGTCAGAACTGCCAACATTCTTTAGATTCCAAGAACTTAAAATGTGAGATTTCAATGGGTTGTGTAAAGCGGAAAATCGAACCCTAGGTGTTCCCCCACTCCAAGGAGAGAGAAAGGAGGTCACTAGGATTGACGGTTTTCACCAAAATGTAAAGCGGAAAATCAAACCCTAGGTGTTCCCCCACTCCAAGGAGAGAGAAAGGAGGTCACTAGGATTGATGGTTTTCACTTAGGAGAGACTTTACATTCAAAAGAGGGGTTGAAACTCACAAGATCCAATCCCACACAATGCAAGATTGAATTCTAAATGAGTTTCAAGGGTTGAGACAACAAGGATACCCTCTTTTGTAAAGAATGTAGATAGAAGGATTGAACTAGGAGTGTATATAAAAGTAGGAAAGATTTGCTTGTAGACAGAGATAGAAACACGAGATGAAGCTACAGACTTGAAATTAGTAGTAAAATGTCGAGATGATGCTGTCCTGCAAGTTTGAGCGAAAGTTGACGGGACGATGGCGCCCGGAGTGCACATGGTCCTCCGAAAAATCCGTGAAACGAAGGGGGATTTGTTCGTCTCTGCACAAGGATTCCAGATCTTCAATTACAGCCGTGTACCTGCAACCTACACACAAAAAAGAGAGGACGATTGGGGGGTTAGGGATTAGGGGTTTGCCTTCAGGTCAAACCCCGGTTTTGGAATTAACCAAGAAATGAGAATGCTGTAAATGTAAGTGTTTGTAATGTAATCAAGTATTGATACCTTGTTGTAAGAATGTTTGTATTCTTACATGCGAAGGTGTAATGATGTTGTATGTTGTAGGTGATCTCCTCTTCAATGGTTGAATCCTTGTCTTGAATGCAACACCTAGCCTTGAATGGAGACCTAGAATGCTCAATTGCTTGAAGGAATGCTTGAATGCTTGAATGTTTGCCTATTGCTTCCGCCTCTTGCACACATATGTTTCTCACCCCTATCCAAATGGGAGGGGAAATGTAGTTTATATACTTGTCAATTAGGGTTAGGAGATTGATTTTTCTGACCTTAGGCCAACCTAGGAACATTATTTTCCAAATTGCAAACTTGAAGACCCGATGCCCAGCAAGAGATCGGGCCCAAAATAGGGCCAGGGACCAGGGCGTTGGGCGCCATGGTCACACCTCCCGAGACAACAGGGTGCAAGGAGGATCAGGCCAAGGTGCAGAAAGATGCAGTTTTTGATGTCGTAAACAGGTTTCGGGGTCTCCATTCAGGTTCAACGTTGCGCCGCCATCGTGAAGACCCAAATGCAGTCAAAATTGTAAGTGTCGCAATTTTACGATGCTACAGGTTGGTTGAAAACAGGGACCCCTAATGATCCCAAAGTTCTCCACAATCGCCCATTGTATTTTCTGGAACACAATATCTTGAGTAAGAGAAGTGTCCCTAAAAATACGATTGTTTCTTTCTTTCCATAATCCCCACATGATGTGAGGGAGAGATAGCTGCCACAAAGATCTCAAAAAAGAGTTAGACCAATGGTAATTCCAGGAGTAGAACAACTCACTGATAGTGTTAGGAAACACCCAATCAATGCAAAAACTCTTAAGAAATCTTTCCCAGATAGAAGCAGAATAGGAATAGTGGATAGCCAGATGGTCCATTGACTCTTCCTCCTTAAGACACATAGCACATCTATTAGGAAAGGTAAATCCTCTACCCTTGAGGTAATCTAAGGTCAAGATTTTATTTTGAAGAATAGTCTAATAGAAAAAGTTGATTTTGGGGGTTAGTCCATTTAACCAAGCTTTAGACCAGAAAGGATTTTTTAGAAGGGGCGGGGGAGAGAACAACATACATTGAAGAGACAGTGATATTACCTTTGGGTTCATATTTCCAAATGAGGGAGTCTTCCTCTTTATTCAACCAGGCTGAAGACAGATGATTTTTGAGCTTGATAAGGCTTGGGTGAATACTTTCTATGTTCTACCATTTATTACTAGTCCAATACCTTTCAACTAAAGGACCAAAAGTTCTAATACAGGAGGAGGCATAAGGGGCCCATTCTGGGAAATCAGTCAAAGGTTTATAAAAAATCTAGGGGTCTTCCCAAAAATTAACTTTCCTACCATTGCCTACTTTCCAAGTAACCCCTTAGGCAATGCTATCTTTGCACTTAGAGGCATGATTCCAGATATGGGACCCATTAATGTTGATTTCAAAATTGATAAAAGAGGAAAGAGAGGAGGACAGAAGAGAGTACTTACTTCACCAGATTTTACACCATTCACTATCTGAGTGGAATATTCTCCAAACCTGTTTAGACAAGAGAGCTTCATTTAAGATCCAGATTCTTCTTAGGCTTAGACATCCTTTACTTTTTGGTCTGCATACCTGATCCCAAGCCACAAGAGACATTCTTTTCTTATCCTCAACCCCTAACCATAGAAATTTTCTTTGAATTTTCTCAATTGCATCAGCATACTTGATTGGAATTTTGAAAAGGCTTAGGGCATAAATAGGTATGCTTTGAAGAGAAGCTTTATGAAGTTGAAGCTTTCCAGCTTGACTTAAAAGGGCTCCTTTCCAACCAAGTAGCTTTTTATGAAATTTGTCCACTAGAGAGCTCCAAAAAGAATTAGGAGGTGCAATGCCCAAGGGGAGGCCAAGATAAGTGGTAGGAAGATCAACAATCCGACATTCCAGGATTCTACTGATTCTATGCTATCTTCTCTCTGATGTGTTGATGAAAAAAACTTTGCTTTTGACCCAATTAATGAGCTTACCAGATGCAGAGGCAAACTTACAAAGAGTGTCCTTTAGGGTTCTAGCTTCTGAGATACTTGATTCCCCCATGACAGTGGTATCATCCACAAACTGTTTGTGAGAGCGGATAAGATCAACTGAAGAAGGTTGGAGTCCCTTAAAAGGTCCTCGCATAACCATGTTTTCCATAGACCTACCAAAACATTTAGCCATAATAATGAAGAGGATAGGGGAAATGGGACCCCCTTGCCCCAGTCCTCTAGACGCTTGGAAGAAGGGGGATGGAGAACCATTGACAAGAAAAACAAAAGAGGCTGAGGTAATAAGCTGACTGAAGAGGTCAACACATTTGGTGGAAAAACTATAAGCCACAAAAACCTTCACAAGAAAAGACCAATCAACTCGGTGATAGGTCTTAGAGAGATCAAGCTTGAGGATGAGATCCTATTTCTTAGCCCTAACAAGAGAATGAATATTCTCATGGACAGTAATAATGGAGTCGAGAATTTGTCTTCCTGAGACAAAACCATTTTGCTGATGATTAATTAGAGAAGGAAGGACAGTCAGGATTCTGGTGGTAAGAACCTTGGAGATAATCTTATAAAAAGAATTGCATAAGTTGATTGGTCTGAACTTGTCCATGGAGTCAACACCTTGGGTTTTGGGAATAAGTGCAATGAAAGTGCCATTAATTTCTTTCAAAATTCTTCTAGCCCCAAAAAATTCCTTGACCCCATTGGAAACATATTTCCCTACAATGTCCCAGAAATCTTGGAAAAAGAACATGGGGAAGCCATTAGGACTGGGGGCTTTGTTACCATCAAAAGAAAAAACAACATTTTTGATTTTCAAGATCGAAGGAATTGAAGAAAGGGAGGCATTCATCTGCTCATCAATGAGACAAGGAATATTTTGAAGAAAAGAAGATTGAGCATCAGTGTCCAACCTATGATCCCTCCTCAGAAGTTTCGAAAAGTATCTGTTGGCCTCATTCCTTATATCTTCCTCCTTGACCAGTTCCCCATTGTCCATTGCCAATTTTGTAATCCTATTTGCCGCTTTATGTTTGATCGTCGACATATGAAAAAATATTGTATTCCTATCTCCTTCCTTTAGCCAAATGCATCTTGATCTCTGCTTCCAAAAAGTTTCCTCTTTAGCAATGATTTCATGGTATTTTTTAAGGGTCTCATTTTCTTCAGCTATAGACACAGTACTGAAACCATCCTTCTGAATTTGGTCTTGTATTTTCTTAAGGTCATCTTGGACTTTACCTTTGGCCTCAAAAAAGTTCTCAAAGCTGGATTTATTCCAGAGTCTTGTATTGTCCTTAACACTTTTGAGTTTCTTTACAACTTTGTACATAGCAGTTCCCTCTACTTGGATACTCCACCATTTCTGAATATTACGAGTGATATCAGGGTGATGAGTCCACATTTTTTCAAATCTGAAAGAAAAATGTCTTCTTCTATTAATTGGGTCAGCAATGAAGGTGATGGGAAAATGATCTGACCCAACCCAGATGTGGGCAAACAGGGAGGAGAAGTAATGTTTGTACCATTCATCAGAAATAAGAGGCCTGTCAAGGTGAACTTGGATAAGATCATTACCAGTTCTCCTATTAGTCCATGTGTAATTGCATCCCTGTATCTCCACATCGTTGAGAGCCTGTGTATTTATGAAGTCCATAAGGGCCAACCTACTTTCCAACTAAGAGGGGCTTCCACCAAATTTTTTCTCCTCTCTCAAAGGATTATTAAAGTCTCCCATGACCAGCCAGCTAAGATTCTTGAAGCTATCCCTAGTTTCTATAAGTTTTTTCCAAAAGGAGTTTCTAGCTTTCAAGGTGTTGGGTGCATAAATGTTGGTGAGGACCCATGATTTTCCATCTTTTAAATGCTCAAATCTAATGCAAGAGAAATTATTTTCTTGGATAAGAACATGGCCTTTGACACTATTAAGATTCCAAATGGTAGCTATGCCTTTTGAAGCACCTTCCGAGCTACCACCACTGATACTCCCATTTTTAAAAAAACTTCAAAGATTCCACTTTTTCTCTACTCATTTTGGTCTCTTGAATTAGAAAAACATCAGGTTTACTATCCCTTATCGTATTCCTAATAATATCGTGTTTATGAGGATTATTAAGTCCCCTAATATTCCAAGAGATAATCTTCATAGTTACTTACCGATTCCTAACTCCTTAAGAGTCTTCTGAGTCCCATCTGCAATGTTCTTACTGGCCTCCTTGTCTCTGACTTTATGGTTAGAAGGTCGACCTGGGGAAGAGGAGATATACCCAACATCTACTTGAGCTATTATGCTGGATTTCCTTAGTTGAGAAGCCGAGGGAGTGGATCCTTTCTTGTTCCTGTATTTTGGTATTTTCCAGTCAGCTTCTTTCTCAAGAACTGCTTCCGGGTTACTGAGGATTCTGGATATTTCATCTTCATTGCCCCAATTAGAGAATCTAGAATCATGTGAAGCACTATTTACTGTTTTTGAGTTTTGATCTGAGTCCAAAAGGTTCATACCCAGTATTGCATATTTTTGGGCTTCCTGCATTTCAGAGCTTATCATGAGAGGGGAAGAGTCAGTCTCTTCTTCTTGGGAGCTAGAGATCTCCCCTTCCTCAGGTTGTTCCTCTTTCTTTTGCATTTCCTTACCAGCACAAGTATCAACGATTACCACTTCAGCTGTGTCTTTTGAAGACTCAGTCTTTCAATTCCTCTATTCGGATTTGCTCTGTCACAGGGTTGTTAACTTTGGTTGACTCATTTCTCAATACTTCCTGGGTTGGGGGATTGGAGACAGAAGTTGAGGATACCACTTCTTTATTTTCCCCCAAGGGTTTAAAACAATTGTTGTTAGTAAAGTCCGCTTCCTTATTTTTTGAGTTTTTAACTTGCCATACCTTATTTTCTGAGTTGTTGTCAGTAAAGTTAGCTTCCTTATTTTCTGAGTTTTTTTCTGGAACCTTTTTACTTTCAACCGGGGGTTTAGTCTACTTGAGCTCTCCTTTAGGCTTGATAGGACATGATTTTGCCCAGTGACCTACTTTCTTGCAACGGAAGCAGGCAAAGGGGCAATGATAACTTTAAGAAACCCCACCTCGACAAATTGTATAAAATCTTGGTGAATATTTAATTTTTTCTAAAAATACTAATAATGTTTATTGGCAAATCTTTCCTTTTTATAAAAAAAAATATTAAATTTATTGGTGAATTTGTTTATATCAATTTTTTTTGGTAGAAATTATTGACGAATCTTGGAAAACAATCATTGTATGCATTAATTACTATTGCATTTCCTTTCATTTAAAAATAATCTTTTATAAAAAAGTAAAGGCATGAAGGTTGAAATCATTACTGAGTTTAAGGGTTAGACTATACTTTATTTGGTTTCTACCATTAAATTAAAATAATCTGATAGTCCTCTTTCTATTTTGTGAGATAAAATTTACAAACAATTTTTAATACTCATGGAGCCAAAAAATGCTTTTAGACCATTGGTTTTCATTAAAGTCAACAATTCAAAAGCAATTTCAAACCCCCACGAGCATTACAACTTGTAGGTACATTTTACCTCATGGAATACAATGAAGGTCATTAGATTATATTTTAAATCAATGGTGGAAACAAAGGATTGTTGATATAACCCTAAAGTAACTAAAAATTATGATATATTATTGGTGAATTAATTTGGATTTCTATAATAAATTATAAAATGTTGGTGAATCTGATCTAGTCATGTATCAAATATTGTGGCGAATCTTTAAGTTAAAAAAATTAATAAAATAAATTCTCTGGCGATTTAAATAACATTAAAATAAAAATTTGTAAAAATGTGGCGATTTGGGTCACCTTAAAAGTCAAAATTATTAGCCAAATTTGATTCCCAAATTTCAAAAAATAGCCAATTGGCGAATATTAGCCACTAAAGTTTTCACTGCAAAGGGGATAGATTCATATTCTATTTGTTGTTTCCATGTCCCCAACTTTGACACTATATCTATCTGTTTCGGCATGTCTGCATCATAGGCTATCCCTACACAAAACCTAGCATGAGTGAGTCTCCTTTTTGAAGCTATGACTGGGTCTATAAAGAGGAGTTCACCAAAGGAGCTTTCTAGTCTTGAGAAGATGCTTTCTGCCCAATATTCAAGAGGTAGGCCTGGTAACTTTACCCAAACTAGAACTTGTGCCAAAAGAGTCATTCATATTCAGATTTAGATGCCATTTCCGAAGAACCAAGGTTGTCTTTCCTACCATCCAGGGACTACCAACAAGTATCCTTAGTTTATCTTCTTCACACGAGAAAGTAAAAGACAGGAGGCCTTTAGGCAAAGCCGAGATTTCAATGTTACCCTTGAGAGCCCATTTCCGTTTGACATAAGCCCTAACAACTTCTATGTTTGGATGTGAACCCATAAATTTGCCTACCAGGGAGTTTGACATACTGTTTATATTATGATCCAGAACCAGATCAGGGATAGAGATACTGAACTTTCCACCAGTTGGATTAGAAATATTCTTGACAGGAGGTAAAGAGGATTTACCAGAGGGTTTCGTTCCAAAAAGGGATGACCATTTTCTAGATTCTTTTCCGTTCTCCAAGGTCTCTTCACGTGGGCTGGACCCCCCGCTGGACCCCTCCCCCGAAAACCCAAAACCCACTTTCTTCTCTGGCAGAGTACCACCAGTCTGTGGAATGTCAATAGCCTTCAGAATGTCTGAAGGCTTGTCCTTCTCTCCCATAGGACCAACTCCTTCATCCTGGCCGCTCCCATCATTGGAACCAGAGTTCCCGCCTTTTAGAGAATTTGAATTTTGAATTCTCCCATTGCTGCTGTAATAACTCACCATAATTAACTCAACAAAATTGACCATTCATTTTTTTTGTGTTTAATTTAATCATTGTGTTTGATTCAATTGCATACTCTAGGCATCCATCCATTTAGATTAGGCATTCATCCATCCGGGATGAGCATCTAACCATACGGGTTAGGCATTTGTCCATACGGGACATAAGATTTCATCTATCCAATACGGGATAGGCATCTACCCATACGGGGTAGGCATCTATCCAACCGGGATAGGAGGTGCTCTGGCCAGAGACTTAGACTCATCGGGACCATTCGGGTCTTGAGCCACTCGCTAAGTACTACACTCTTCTAAGAGAAGTGCACCGAGGTTGCCGTCCTTAGGAGTAATTGAATAATATAATACAAGATTGAATTCCGCCTCGGAATTTGGCTTAAAGCCTCAGGAAGTCAAGCGAATCCATACGGGATTCCTTCCGAGTATGCATTGAATTACTTTTTCCAAGCCTAGACCCCACCCATGAATGCCTGAGTACGAGGGACAACTCCGTCCCAAGATTGCCTACATATTCGCTTCGGCATGAGATCAAGGCGTAAAGTATGTAGTTGTATTTTCTACTCTATGGTTTGATGTAAACCGATTAGTAGGTACGCAACCCTTTCTAGGGTCAATGTCCCAGACAGTTTCTTTACAGTTGCTACCCATGATGGTAGCGCTTAAGCAAAGGCTCAAGATGGCCTATTGCTTGTGGCCTAAAACAACTACATCCTAATTCTTATCATGAGCGTCACCCTTGACCAATTGCCAATCGACAGCAAATCTTCAAGATTTAATCAACTTCGTAAAAGTATTTCACTCAACATCCCTATAGGGGTTTACCATAGTTTAACTCAGCGGATGAAAGATCGTTTTAGAATTATATTATTAAATTAACGATCCAAGGGGGATTACCCGCCCCTTGGATTTTAACCTCCAAGTGTCCCTTATTACTCCTCGATAATTTATAGGGACGATGCCACAGACGTCTTTGATGTAGCTTTATTAGGCGTTAAGTGTAGTAGTTCAACACGACGGCAGTACCCGTAAGCGTGACCCAGAGGCACCGTATATACCGAACACTACTAGGTTTTGGTTTCCATCTTCCTTTATTTAGTTTTCTAACTAAGAAGCTATGAAAACATCACGCTTGAAAACAATTACTAATTGAACATGCATAATTTTAATTGATTGAAATAACTACTTGAGGAGTTACGTAGAATAAAAACCATAACTTGAAATATAACTTGCATATGAAAACTTGCATATTAATAATTGCATGTGTACTTGCATGGAGATGATAACGTCAATAAAAGTAATTAATCTATAATTAATTTGCATGATATAAGAATAGTGTAACTTGCATGTATGATTAAGCAATCCAAAAATAGTAATTAATTTAGACCTTTGATACAATCATATTAATGTGAATTAATCGCTAAAGGCCAACTAAGTGCCCCAATGGATCTTAAATGGATTGAATAACTCAAATTAAGAGAATATAAACTACAATTATAAAATTTACTAAGGATAAATTAATTACGAACTTGCTACACAATAATCCCCAAATTTTTCCTAAGTCGAAATTCAATATCTTAAAATTTATACTAAGGGAAGAATCAACATTTCCTAAATGCCATTATTAACAAAACTTAAAATTTAAACTAAAATAATTAATAGCAATTAACTTAAATTTTTAACCCAAGTAATTACTAAAACTTCAAATTGCAAAATATATAAAAACTAACTATAAACTAAATAGGCGAAATCATTTTTTGAAATATTTAATAGGGGTGCGGGGTGGGGACCACGGGTCCCATCACCCCTATGGTCCTGCATGCGCAGGTCCGCAAGGTTGAAGGGACATCGTGCACAGCAGTGACCGCAGGGGTAGTGGAGGGTACCACTGCCCCCCCCGACGGTTACAATAACTGCCGTCCTTGCATGCCATCCGCTAACCGTTCGAAATATTTTTCGAATGCCATGCTAGTTCGCATTGCAATATTTAATAGATTTTAACGTTTGAAATAAATTTAATATATATATATATATATATATATATATATATATATATATATATATATATATATGTAAGAGGATTGCATTTCCAGATTATTAAATTACATAAAGAAGAGCAGATAACAAGTATGTGTATAAAAAAATATTAATGTAAGAGAGAATAACAAATTAAGTCCCAGGGACGAAAATATAATAGAGAAATAAAATAACCAAAGAAGGATTTATTTATTCATTCACAAAGAGATTTAGTTCTTTACACAAAGAGATTTATTCACAGAGAAAGATTAATTTATTCATTCATAGAGAGATTTATTCCTTCACACAGAGAGATTTATTCACAGAGAAAGATTAATTTATTCATTCATAGAGAGATTTATTCCTTCACACAAAGAGATTTATTGACAGAGAAAGATTAATTTAATCATTCATAGAGAGATTTATTCCTTCACACAGAGAGGTTTATTCACAGAGAAAGATTAATTTATTCATTCATAGAGAGATTTATTCCTTCACATAGAGAGATTTATTTATTTTTATATTCAATATCATCTAAGAGAAAACAGAAAAGCAAAAAGCTGATTCTCTACCTTTTAAATAGATTAAATAAGATATACAAGAGAATTCTGCATTTGTATTTAAAAGAGAAGGGATTATAACACTATATTTCTTAAAGGAAACAAAAATAGATTTTTCTTCTTATCTAGCCATTGAGAAATGATTTCTTTAGAATACTATATGCAACCAAAGAATCTAGAAACTATATATTTTAATAAATACAAATTCCTTATAAGATAAAGGGAGAGAACCTGGTTTACTGAAGCTTGATGTTGAATCCTCTAGCTATCCTTTGATCTTTCCTTGCAGCTTGAGAGATATCCTTCAACCAACAACTAAAAAAAAAATCCTGCAACAAAAATGAGACTACAAAAAAAAACTTGGGAAATTTCCTTCAAAATTTCCTTCAAAACATAATCAACCCCCTTCTTTGAAACTTGCCTACAATTTTATAAGAAATTTCCCTCCATTCCACTATCTAGAAAATTTAATTAAAAGGGAGATTCTTTCCCAATTTTGGACTTCATGCAATTGATTAAACTTATTGGGGGAGTTACATGCAAGGTGGTGGAGAATCCTCTAGAAACTTCTTATTCTTCCTACAACATGTGCCATAATTGGATGTGGAAAATAAATAAATAAAAATAATATATATTTTCCATGAGTGTGTGTGTGTTATTATTATTTTATCCTTTTATAATATTCATTCAATCATTTAAATAGCTTATCCAAAAATATAATAGAGTTGTATTTTAAATCCAAAAGTGATAAAGGAGGGTTGTGACATCCTCCCCCCCTTAATTTGTGCATCGTCTCGATGCACTTATTGAATGCATCCAAAAGAGTCTATAGTTCATGATTAAAACAAAAAAGGAAACAACTGCTGCATTTCCTTAGTATCTTCCCACGTGGCATTCTTTTCATCATACTGGTCCCATTGCACTTTGCACTGATCAACCTCTCTGTTGCGCAACTGGCACTGGCGCCTCTCCAAGATTTTGAATGGCTCTATCATTATTCCTCCCATTTCCTGGACCTGTAAAGCATCCCAATTCAAAATGTGTTTCTCATCAGGTACATACTTTTTAAGAAGACATACATGGAAGACATCATGGATTTGGCTCAATTGGGGAGGTAAGGCCAACCGGTATGCAACTGGATTGATCCTTCCCAATATTTCAAAGGGTCGAACATAGCGAGGTGCAAGCTTAGTCTTTTTCCCAAATCTTATGGAACTCTTGTGTGGCCTAACCCTTAGAAAGACTTTCTCTCCCACCTCAAACTCCTTTGGCGTCTTGTTTTTGTCTGCATAACTTTTCTACCTATCTGAGGCTTCCTTCAATCTTTGCCTAATTTCCTTAGTTTTCCTTTTCATCTCCTTCAACATATCTGGTCCAACAATTACTCTATCTTGAAGACTATCCCAACTCAAAGGTGTTCGACATGGTCTACCATACAATGCTTCGAAAGGTGCCATTCCCAAAGATGTTTGATACGTATTATTGTAAGAAAATTCTACTAGAGGTAGGTATTCTTCCCATTTCCTCTGTTGGTCCATGCAATACATGCGAAGTAGGTCTTCCTTAATCTGATTTGTCCTTTCTATCTGACCGTCGGTTTCAGGATGGTATGTGGTTCTAAAATTTAGTTGAGTTCCTAGAGCTGCTTGAAGAGTTGTCCAAAACCTTGAAGTGAATCTAGCATCTCTATTTGATATGATTTTCTCTGGTATTCCATGCAACCTAAATATTTCCTTAACAAAGCACCTAGCCAAGGTAGGTGCATCATCCGTTAGGTTCCCTAGTATAAAGTGTGCCACCTTAGTGAGTTTGTCAATTACCACCATTATTGCATCATGCCTAGAAGGTGACATGGGTAACCCTTGCACAAAATCCATGCTAATAACTTGCCACTTGTGTTGAGGTACATCGTGCAATTGTAACAATCCAGCTGGATGTCTATGTTCTGCCTTTACTCTTTGACACTCCAAACATTTAGCCACATACTTGACAATGTCATTCTTCATCCCTTGCCAAAAGTATAACTTCTTTAGATCTGCGTAAAGTTTGTTAACTCCTGGGTGCCCTGAATAAGGGGCATTGTGAGCCTCCGACAAGACTACTTCCCTTAAGTTCCCTGAATTAGGAATATAGATTTTGTTATTGTATCTGAGCAACCCATCTTCATCTAATGTATACCCTTCAATCTTAGGATCGGTTGGATCATATTCTAGAGTCAATTTGACTTGCTCATACCATGGGTCATGTCCTTGTTCATCCATTACTTGCCTTTTGAAAGAAGTTTTGAATGTTGCTATAGTCATCAAGTGTCTCCTCCTACTTAAGGCATCTACCACCCTATTTTCCTTCCCCTTAATATATTCAATTTCAAATCATATTCACTTAGAAACTCTAACCACCTTCTTTGTTTGGCATTTAAGTGGGGTTGGGTAAAGATGTACTTTAGTCCTTGGTTATTTGACTTTAACTCAAAGGGCTTCCCTAGTAAGAAATGTCTCCATTTTTGTAGGGCATGCACAATTGCTGCCAACTCTAAGTCGTGGGGTGCATAATTGACTTCATGAGTCTTTAGCTTTCTGGATTTGTAAGCTACTACCCCTTCATCTTGGACAAGTACTCCTCCTAAACCTTCAATAGAAGCATCAATTACGACTGTGAAGTGTCCATTCGGATCTGGTACCTTTAGAATGGGTGCTGAAGTTAGTTTCCCTTTCAAAATTTGGAATGCCTTATCACTTTGTTTTGCCCACACAAACCTTTTACCCTTCCTTTATTATGAGGTGATGGGGTTTGCTATCTTAGATAATCCTTCCACAAACCTCCTATAGTAACCTGCTAGCCCCATAAAGCTTCTTACCTTTGAAACATTTTTAGGGATCGGTCATTCTACTATTGCCTTTATTTTATCTGGATCAACTGCTATTCCTTCCTTTGATATTATATGCCCAAGGTAGTGAATATTTTCCTTGAAGAAGGCACATTTTGACAATTTCCCATATAACTTATGTTCTCTCAACCTTTGCAAAACAATTTGTAGGTGCACTAAATGTTCCTCCTCATTTCTAGAGTAAATCAATATGTCATCCAGAAATACCAAATCAAATTTATCCAAGTAGTCATGGAGTACACTATTCATTAGGTTCATAAATGCAATTGGGGCGTTGGTTACACCAAAAGGAACTACTGTGAATTCATAATGCCCATATCTAGTCCTGAAAGCTGTTTTCAGAATGTCTTCCTCCTTAATTCTGAGTTGATGGTACCTTGACCGGAGGTCTATCTTTGAGAAAACTACTGCTCCTTTCATTTGGTCAAAAAGATCCTCTATGCAAGGTAAGGGATACCTATTCTTTATGGTGACTTTGTTCAACATCCTATAGTTGATGCATAGCCTTAAGGTTCCATCCTTTTTCTTAACAAACAAAACTGGTACTCCCCATGGTGATACACTTGGCCTTATTAATCCCTTAGCTAAGAGTTCCTCTAATTGCATTTTGAGCTCTTGTAATTCAATTGTGTTCATTCGGTAAGGTGCCCTTGATACTGGTTCAGCTCCTGGTAGTACTTCGATAGAAAAGTCAAACTTCCTTTTAGGGGGTAAGCTAGGTAATTCTTCTGGAAAAACATCCTTGAATTCTTTTAAGAAAGGGGTATTTTCAAAGGTTGGTGTATTTTCCTCTTTTCCTTCATCAATTTCAACCATATAGATTAAGCCTCCTCTTCTCCTTTCCTTCTTTAATTGCATGGCTGAGATGGTTTCTATATTAATGGGTTTAAACTTTCCTTGAATTTTGACCTTTTCCCCCCCATCATCCAAACATTCAACAACTTTGTTATAGCAATCTACATTAGCTTGATGGTCTGTTAACCAACTCATTCCAATAATTACATCATATAATCCCAGGGGTGCCACATAGAGATCTACCCTTGTTTCAAACTCAGGAAATTGTACCCTTGCCCTCGGCAAACACTTAGTTACTTCCCTAGTTGCCTTATCCCCATATTGAACCGTCCATGATGACTCCATTTGGTCAACTTTTAATGCATATTTGCTTACTAATTCAGGTGAGATGAAACATTCAAATGATCCAGTGTCAATTAGAATTGAAATTGGTTGTTCAAATAGTGTACCTATAGTTTCCACGGGGACATTCTAGTATCTTCCTCTTCGGTTCCTAATTGCTGCATGAATCCTATGTTAGGGCCCTTGTTGGGGTTGATTGGCCCTAATCTGTCCTTGCATCCTAGGGCACTCTCTGGCAAAATGGTTTTCCCCACACATAAAGCATCCACCTGGAGGACCCCTCCTACCTTGATTCCTAGGGGGATCATTCCTTGTTTCATTGGCCTTGGGTGGATAAGTTATCCTATTTTGCTGGTCATTCTTGTTATAGTTGCCTCTGTTATTATTGCCCCTGTTATTATTATTATTTCCATTCCTCTGATATTGATTAGGAGGTGGCCTTCTTTCAGAAGAATTATTCCTTTGACCTTTATTGAAATTAGTGTTCCCATTGAATTCCTGCTTCCTTTTAAATGAGTGGTTCCCATTATAGTTTCGCCCTGCTAGTGTTTGAATCTCCCTCTCTTGCCTTAGGTACTTTTCAAGTACTTCGTTCATGTTTTTGGGTCCATGCATGTCAACCTCTGCCCCTATGTTGGTATTTAGCCCCAAAATGAACTTCCTTGCTTGGCCTTCTTCATCTTTCTGGTACATAGGTACATATTTAAGCAACTTGGCGAACTTATCCCAATATTGTTGAACGGATAGGGGCCCTTGACGTAGATTATGGAATTCTGTCACCTTCTCATCAAAGAACAATTGAGGGAGCCACCTATCTTGGAAGTGGTGAACAAATTGATCCCATGTGACCGTATCCCTGCTATACCCATTTTGTTCCTTGGTGTTGGTCCATTAACTAGCTGCCTCCCCTGTGAGTTGATAGAAACCCCATAAGGCTTTGGTTGTTTCGCTAAAATCTCTTATTTCAAAATACTTTTCCATTTCATTTAGCCAATTCTCAGCTCCTTCACCAATTTGCCTCCCATCGAACTTAGGAGGGGTGATTTTCTTTAAGTCCTTGGAGAGTTCCAATATGTTATTTTCCTTCCTATTACCCACCATATTCCCTTGATTGCTACCAGGGTTTCCATTTTTCGTACCACTTCTATTTTCAAAGTCATTCTGCCTTTCCCTAAGGTCCTGCATTGATTGTTCCAAGAAGTTGATTTTATCTCTTTGTTCGGTTAGAAGGTCGATTATAGCTTGGACCCCATCTTCGT
The DNA here is from genome assembly GCF_030272615.1 of Cryptomeria japonica. NCBI lineage: Eukaryota > Viridiplantae > Streptophyta > Pinopsida > Cupressales > Cupressaceae > Cryptomeria > Cryptomeria japonica. The sequence goes on along the minus strand of NC_081414.1, from coordinate 366,991,051 downwards.
TATTTCCTAGGTTGTGTCGATCCTCTTCATGGTCTTCCTCATGGTTTTCTTCATGGTTTTCCTCATGGTTTTCTTCCCTTTGACTCCTAGTACGTCTTTCATTACCCCTTCCTCTTCCTCTTCCTCTTCCTCTTCCTCTTCCGCTTGCCATTCTAGGTTTTTACCTGAAAGTTAAATTATGTAGTTAGTTCTTGATTTAGGATTTTAAAATTTAATTTCTACCATTGCAAAACATTCCCTTAGTTGAATAAATTGAAGTGAGCACAAGGCGTAGATTTGAACCTTTGCTTTGATACCACATGTAATAACCCACCATAATTAACTCAACAAAATTGACCATTTTTTTTTGTGTATGTTTAATTTAATCATTGTATTTGATTCAATTGCATACTTTGGGCATCCATCCATTTGGATTAGGCATTCATCCATCCGAGATGAGCATCTAACCATACGGGTTAGGCATTTGTCCATACAGGACATAAGATTTCATCTATCCAATACGAGATAGGCATCTACCCATACGGGGTAGGCATCTACCCATACAGGGTAGGCATCTATCCAACCGGGATAGGAGGTGCTCTGGCCAGAGACTTAGACTCATCAGGACCATTCGGGTCCTGAGCCACTCGCTAAGTACTACACTCTTCTAACAGAAGTGCACCGAGGTCGCCGTCCTTAGGAGTAATTGAATAACATAATACAAGATTGAATTCTGCCTCGGAATTTGGCTTAAAGCCTCGGGAAGTCAAGCAAATCCATACGGGATTCCTTCCGAGTATGCATTGAATTAATTTTTCCAATTTTAATTGTCTTATCTTTCAAAATAGGATTCTTACTCAATCTTTCTTTTTCCAAGCCTAGACCCCACCCACGAACGCCTGAGTACGAGGGACAACTCCGTCCCAAGACTGCCTACATACCTGCTTCGGCACGAGATCAAGGCGTAAAGTATGTAGTTCTATTTTCTACTCTATGGTTTGATGAAACTGATTAGTGGGTACGCAACCCTTTCTAGGGTCAATGTCCCAGACAGTTTCTTTGCGGTTGCTACCCATGATGGTAGCGCTTAAGCAAAGGCTCAAGATGGCCTATTGCTTGTGGCCTAAAACAACTAGATCCTAATTCTTATCATGAGCGTCACCCTTGACCAATTGCCAACCGACAACAAATCTTCAAGATTTAATCAACTTCGTAAAAGTATTACACTCAACATCCCTATAGGGGTTTACTATAGTTTAACTCAGCGGATGAAAGATCGTTTTAGAATTATCTTATTAAATTATCGATCCAAGGGGGATTACCCACCCCTTGGATTTTAACCTCCAAGTGTCCCTTATTACTCCCCGACGATTTATAGGGACGATGCCACAAACATCGTTGATGTAGCTTTATTAGGCGTTAAGTGCAGTAGTTCAACACGACGACATTACCCGTAAGCATGACCTAGAGGCACCATATATACCGAATGCTACTAGGTTTTGGTTTCCATCTTCCTTTATTTAGTTTTCTAACTAAGAAGCTATGAAAACATCATTCTTGAAAACAATTACTAATTCAACGTGCATAATTTTAATTGATTGAAATAACTACTTGAGGAGTTACGTAGAATAAAAACCATAACTTGAAATATAACTTGCATATGAAAACTTGCATATTAATAATTACATGTGTACTTGCATGGAGATGATAATGTCAATAAAAGTAATTAATCTATAAGTAATTTGCATGATATAAGAATAGTGTAACTTGCGTGTATGATTAAGCAATCCAAAAATAGTAATTAATTTAGACCTTCGATACAATCATATTAATGTGAATTAATTGCTAAAGGCCAACTAAGTGCCCCAATGGATCTTAAATGGATTGAATAACTCAAATTAAGAGAATATAATCTACAATTATAAAATTTACTAAGGATAAATTAATTACGAACTTGCTACACAATAATCCCCAAATTTTTCCTAAGTCGAAATTCAATATCTTAAAATTTATACTAAGGGAAGAATCAACATTTCCTAAATGCCATTATTAACAAAACTTAAAATTTAAACTAAAATAATTAATAGCAATTAACTTAAATTTTTAACCCAAGTAATTACTAAAACTTCAAATTGCAAAATATATAAAAACTAACTATAAACTAAATAGGTGAAATCTTTTTTTGAAATATTTAATAGGGGTGCGGGGTGGGGACCACGAGTAACTGTCGTCCCTGCATGCCAACTGCTAACCGTTCGAAATATTTTTCGAATGCCATGCCAGTTCACATTGCAATATTTAATAGATTTTAACGTTTGAAATAAATTATATATATATATTTTTATATGTAAGAGGATTGCATTTCCAGATTATTAAATTACATAAAGAAGAGCAGATAACAGGTATGTGTATAAAAGAATATTAATGTAAGAGAGAATAACAAATTAAGTCCCAGGGACGAAAATATGATAGAGAAATAAAATAACCACAGAAGGATTTATTTATTCATTCACAAAGAGATTTATTTACAGAGAAAGATTAATTTATTCATTCATAGAGAGATTTATTCCTTCACACAGAGAGATTTATTCACAGAGACAGATTAATTTATTCATTCATAGAGAGATTTATTCCTTCACACAGAGAGATTTATTCACAGAGAAAGATTAATTTATTCATTCATAGAGATATTTATTCCTTCACACAAAGAGATTTATTCACAGAGAAAGATTAATTTATTCATTCATAGAGAGATTTGTTCCTTCACACAGAAAGATTTATTTATTTTTATATTCAATATCATTTAAGAGAAAACATAAAAGCAAAAATCTGATTCTCTACCTTTTAAATAGATTAAATAAGATATACAAGAGAATTCTGCATTTGTATTTAAAAGAGAAGGGATTATAACACTGTATTTCTTTAAAGGAAACAAAAATAGATTTTTCTTCTTATCTAGCCATTGACAAATGATTTCTTTAGAATACTATATGCAAACAAAGAATCTAGAAACTATATATTTTAATAAATACAAATTCCTCATAAGATAAAGGGAGAGAACCTGGTTTACTGAAGCTTGATGTTGAATCCTCTAGCTATCCTTTGATCTTTCCTTGCAGCTTGAGAGATATCCTTCAACCAACAACTAAAAAAACAATCCTACAACAAAAATGAGACTACAAAAAAAAAACTTGGGAAATTTCCTTCAAAACATAATCAACCCCCTTCTTTGAAACTTGCCTACAATTTTATAAGAAAATTCCCTCCATTCCATTATCTAGAAAATTTAATTAAAAGGGAAATTCTTTCCCAATTTTGGACTTCATGCAATTGATTAAACTTAGTGGGGGAGTTACATGCAAGGTGGTGGAGAATCCTCTAGAAACTTCTTATTCTTCCTACAACATGTGCCATAATTGGATGTGGAAAATAAATAAATAAAAATAATATATATTTTCCATGTGTGTGTGTGTGTTATTATTATTTTATCCTTTTATAATATTCATTCAATCATTTAAATAGCTTATCCAAAAATATAATAGAGTTGTATTTTAAATCCAAAAGTGATAAAGGAGGGTTGTGACAGCCACTTCCTACTCCTCCCAGCTGCATCTTGTTGCGTATGGGCAACAAAGTTTACTATTCAGCAAGGTGAAGTATTTTAATAAATATAGTTAAAGGTTGTAGATGAATTTAGTTAATCTCCCCATCGTATAGGGTTTATGTTATTGTTTAAAATTTCAAAGAACCTTTGTACAAGGGTCTATGTTGAGATGCTATTTACATTTTTGATATTTTATATACAAGGGACTAAACCCCAAGTCAATAATGTGTTAAAAAATGTAAGAAGTAAATATTTATTGTGTGATACATAGTAGCATGTGGTAAATGGTATCAAAGCTAAGGTAAAAGCATGGTAATATTGTACAACTTTTAAAAATACAAAAATGCCAACTTCAAGCAAACTTTAGTATTGTAGTGTGATTTAAAGAACTAATAATTAATACACTTTTTAATTTTAGAGTTTTTTTGATAGGTGAGTTGTGGAAATATGACCCACTTTATAAAAGTGAATGGAAATCAATGAAAAAACTTCAAATCCATGAATAGGGATCACAAAAGATAAATAAAAAACTTGGAGAAAAATGATAGGCACAAAGGGGAACCGTGATAACAAATATAATACTGTAAAAGAATGAGATTTGAAAGTCACAAAGGGGTTACAAATCTTACCTAGCCAAGAACCTCACCCCCCAAAATAGTTATAGGCCATCACATTCGTTCGGCTAAGCCTTTCTTTCCGCTCCTAGTTAGAAGGGAATCCATGCTTCGTTGAGTTCCTTTATTTGTTTTTTCTCAGCTTTAGATTTTTGTGCTTTATTATTCCTTGGAATGCTAATGTTTTGTTTTGAGATAGGACTTGTGGTTTGGACAATAGAACACTTCCTTGGAGGGACAACCACATCATCGTGGTCAATGAAATCTAGAGTCTCATCAGCAAGTTAGTCCATAAAAGGGAAAGTGCCCTCTATATCTATTTTCTTGGCAAGTTGATTAATTGCAAGAAAACCTTCTCTAGGAGGGTTTTGAGAAGGGGGCGGTTGTATAGAATTTCTATCCACAAAAGTCACATGTTCCAACCTTGTGTCCTTTTGGGTTCTAGAAACTTACCTTGATTATGCCAAATGAAATATGCATCTGGAGAGATTTGATTCTCGTTCCATTTTTTATTAGGATAGGTGACATTAATATTTCTTTCCTATTCATGTGTCTCCACGTTCCTTGGAAAGTGTTTTAGGGGACATGAGAGGAAAAATATTTAATATTTGTTTCCTATGACAAATTGTAAATGTGTTTCAAAGAGGCGAATATTTGTCAGTGGGAGTTACACAACATAATGGATAAACATGCTTCTTAAGAATCTACTTTTCAGATGTGTTTGGTTGTCTATTTCTGTGTCATCTGAGAGTTAAAGATCACTAGAGAGGTGTTTGGTTGTCTATTCCACAAATAGTTAATGACGCAGGTGTGTCCTAAAAAAATTGAGGATAAGGGATCAACGCCCAACATCAATTGAAGTTTCATTGACACAAGAATCAAAGATGAAAAAATCAATGGTCTCATTCATCAAGACAACCTTAAAATCACTCAAGGAGAATGTGTTCTCTTGATAGAGGGGTGAGATCAAGATCCAAGTTGGCTCTAGGGATGGGTGAGATTGTTGACCAAATTTTGCATATCTTTTTGGGTGGAAGGTTATCACTTGCTAGATTGATCAACTCTATGCATAAAGCACCACATTTATGGAAATTATTTTTCTTATTTTTGCAAGCCTCAAAGAATTGAGGGACCAAATGGGGATTGAGTGTCATTGAGCTGAATGCATCTACTATAGTGGGGAACAAAAGAGTGCAAATCCTTTTGCAAGATAATCATTGTTGCCCAAGGATGGTTGAAACCAAATTTTAGTTTCTTGGTTTGCCCTCTAACCGCTTCAAGCCTTTCTTTGTTTCAATCCATTGGGTTTTGTGTCTCCTTTCATCATTTTTCCATTCCAGAAATTTGCTTTCTTGATTTTGCTTCTTACATCACACACCTACATTGATCCTCCACATATCATTTTAAAATATTAAAACTCCATTTATACATGGATTGCTAAATTAGAAAATAAGGACGAGACTCAAAATTTTGAGTAGTCATACTTCATTACTTAAACATTCAATACAAATTGTATGAAAATATTAAGTTTGAGGTAATTTGATATCGAAAATCCTAATAAATTGAGATAATAAATTTAGAACATATGGATTAAATCCTTTTCAACTTAGTTATTTGTGTGAGGGGCATTAGGCTTACAAAATACTATCCAACTAATGGGTGTATCTTTTTCAATATTCTAGATTTTATAATTTATGAGGCGCCTTGAGAGGGTGTTCAAGGTGCAAATATAAAGGAGTTTTTAAAGATGGTTCTAGAAGAAAAGAGATAGAGGGATAAATCTAATTGGCCTCCATAAAATTCGTCACTATTTCTCAAACTAAAAGTAAGTAGAAAAACTAAATTGTAGTTTTGTTAAACACAAGGGAAGGATAAGAGATTATAAATGATTGTGAATGGACTCTAGGTACCTAGTGGAGGCTGAACTCAATGGACAATGAAGGCCCTTCTCTCTCATAAGAGGAGAAGAAAGGACTTTTTTTGCCTATCATTAGATTATTCTATTAATAATATGTTCAATGAGAGGTAATGAAGGACACTGGTTTGATGAACCCTAAAATTTCACAATTGTGAAGTTATTGAAGATCTAGAGAGTTGTTGTAGTTATTGTGCAAGACTTTTGGGCTATTAACAAAGGCTTTTTGTTGCCATGCAAGTAGATTGTGTCATCATTAGAGATAAGGAAGAGCTACAATTGTTGTGTAGAATTTTTCTTGTTGTTGCACACAAATCTTCATTTACTATATGACGAGTTAGTTACTAACATGGCTAATGTCCTTCGTGTATTGATACACATGTTAACAATTTTAATAGTGTTAATTTCAGGTTATGGATGAATTTGTTTTTATCTCTCTTCATATAAGGTTGAATTTACTTTCTGAAATTTGAAAGCACCCTTGTTTAATGGTTGATGTTGTGATTATTATTAACTTTTTTGATTTTTTATATTCAAGGAACTGGGTCCCAAGTTCATAATTAATGTATCAAGAAATATAGGAAGTAATTATTCATTGTATAATACCTAGAGTATATCTATAGAAAATGGTATCAAAACTACGATGAAAGCATGACAATATTGCACAAGTTTGAAAAATACAAAAATGACAACTTCAAGAAAACTTTAGTATTGTAATCTAACTTCATGAACTAATAAACATTGCACCTATTTTAATTTTATAATAATGTAAAATGCATCATTGTAGATTATATGTTTACCTTATATTTTATTAAAAAAACATATCATATATTTTGTGATTTTTTGCTCACATGCACTTGTTGGTAAATATTTTTGTAGTTACTTAAATTCAAATAGAAAAATTGCAAGAAGATATTGTTTCCTCTCTCTCTCTCTCTCTCTCTCTCTCTCTCACACACACACACACACACACACACATTATTTATGCTTTCTATCAGTTGTCAAATGCTTATTTCTAGAAAATGATTTGGTTTTTTACACACATTATCTAAAAATATATATTTACAATCAATTTCTAGCAAAAAAAATTATTAATGAAAAAGTAGTTTTCTATTTTTCAATATAAGTGTGTATTTAAATGTTTATGTACTTATAAGTGAATTTGTATCATAGAATTAATTACATGTCAAATAAAAAATATGACTAATAAATTTTATATTTTGAAAATCTAGCCAAGGTGATGTAGTTGAAAGGCAATAATAATTCTAGATAAATTATTGCTATTTCCTTGCTATTGTTTTGCAAGAGAAGGTACTTCAATATAATTTGGAATGCAATATAAAGTAAACAATAGTAATCATATAGGTGACTTAAGCTTTATCTTGGGCAATACTTTTGTTAAAAGCTAGCTAGAATGAACACAACTTACTATTAACAAATTATGATCACATATTGAGGATATTATCTTGTACTAGTGCTTGTTACCAACATGTGCTCTATAAACAATGTATTATTTTAAGAATTTATTGTACATGACAAAAGATTTCTTGTAAATATTTCTTCTACAAGGAAAACAAGATTGTGCTTGCAGGTGTAAATCTTCTAAGAGACTATTAGGTGCTTTTATAATACTATGTGTATAAAAGAATGGACCATGACCCTTTATATTTCATTCACATTTCTTTATGTTCTATAGGTGACCCTTCAAACCCTATACATTACTCTTCATATTTTGACATGCGACTTCGTATTCCTATCACATGACTCTTCATGTTCCACATGCCCAAAACATGACTACTCATGTTTTGTACATTGGTTTGTATATCCATACATGAGTCATCATATCCCATTAATAGTAAGACATTAGAAATGGAGTGCAATACATACCCAACATGAAGTACATTCAAGTAAACATCATAATCCTAACATTCTCTAGCTTGTTGTCTGCTTTGGATAGGGGTTGTACCAAGAAAATTTCTTAGTATTTATTAGACTCGCCTTGTATTTTGTTAAAGCCTCACTTTCTTGGCAATGTTTGGTTTCGTACCATACCACAACATGTGTAATTATTTTTAACCTTAATAACTATGAAACTATTGTATCCATCACTTACAATGCTTGTATCCAAATTGAATAGAGTCCTAGTACAAACAAAACTTTCCATTACTGTTCCTACTCTAACCATATTGCAACTATGTTTGCTAAATAATTCTTGCAGATGTGCAACATTTATCTTACTGAGAAACATTAGTTTTTTGGATAGACCTAGAATATGAAGAACTCCAGGAAGTAGATTGGCTCTCCCATATCTAAAAAGAGCTTTTAATTTATCATAATTTATGATCTTATTAGTTGAGTTGTCACCTAATAAGGGATCATTTTTATTAGAATTTTATATTGAGAGAGCCATTTCTTCTAAAGTCATATGAAAGTCACCTGAATGAATTAAACATGTAGGATGACATGGTTTTGTACTTAATGATGACACATGAACACCACACACTTTTAAAAATTGACAATTTATAATGGTAGAATCATTAAATGCATCTTCTTTGTTAGTCTTCTTAATTTATATTTTCTTATAAAATGTTTGGATTTACCACAATTCCAACATTTTTCTAAAATCTTCAAGGAGATTAAATTATGGATAATTGTTCTATCCTAACATTAAAAGCATGAGATGCTTTATCATATAATGGCCTTCGCTCATTGATGGATAATTGTCTTATCCTAATATTAAAAGCATGAGATGCTTTATCATATAATGACCTTCGCTCATTCTAAGATAAAACATCTTTCAAAGTTTTTTTAAATAGAGATTTTTATTATACAAAGACACTATCTTATCCCATGGTTCCTTATTAGTTCCCATGGTTCCTTATTAGTTGACATTAAGATTTTGAATGTCCATCCTTGAAGCACCACAAATTCCTATGCTTAACATTATAGTCATCTATACAAAGATGTCACTCAAATAAAATATTATCATAAGGCCAAAAACTAAAATTTGCTAGACTCTCATAGGTCTTAGCAAAGCCAAGTTAGATGCCAAATGAAAGGAAATAATAAAAGTGATTGAAAAACTATTACTATTTCCTTGATAACGTTTACATGAGAAGATAAGATAGAATAATTTGAAATACAAAAAAACAATAAAAAAAAAAAATTACATGCACTAAAAATGAAAAAAAAAACTCTAAGAAAATATTTTGGGGAAAACCCTAGGCTACAAAATGTCATTTATTATTGTATTGGCAAATAATGATCATGATATAATGAGTTTTTTCTTGTGTCATTCCCACAATGTTAATGTGTGACCCTAACACTAGGTACTTTCCTCTTTTCAAACTTCTTTTTGCACTTCTAGTTTCTTGAACTATTTATTTGTCTTTCCATCATCTTACACCTCCACAAACTTATTATAGACACCTAAAATTGCCCTAACGCCTGAGTATGCCATTTTTACTATCTTTCCTCTTAATTAATTAGATAATTTCAATTATTTAATTAATCTATCTTTATTCTCCTATTCTAAATTCAAAAATCAAAATTTTACTTTCTTCTCACAATTAAATAATTTTTTATTATTTAATTATCTTATTTTCTTCTAATATTAATTAAATATTTTTATTGTTTAATTAATCCCTTCTTCTCTTCTTTAATTAAATAATCTACATTGTTTAATTAGATGGCTCTTAATATTAATTTCTCACATATTCCAAATTATTCAATTTACTAATTATGTCTTCACAATTAAATAAATTCTTTAATTTATTTAATTATCCCTTTTTCAAAAATCAATTTCCTCTAAAATTAATAAAATCCTTATTTTATTTATTTCTCCTAACACATGTTTAAATGTTTTTTTCAATTATTTAAATGGCTAATTATTACCTCTTATTAACTATCATTGACTCTAAGTTACACTCACAATCACCTTTTTTTGACCGAGTCCATGAATCCACCTCTCCTAATCAATTCATTTGACAACCTAGTCATTTCACCTAATGAATCAATCAAGTCAGTCAACTAATCAACCAATTGTAATCATAGGAGTAATCAACTCTCAATAAAATTATCTCAACAATCCTTAACTATTGATCATTCTATTGATCTTTCAATCTAAATCATCGATCAATATCATAAATTTATAAAACAATATATGATTCTTATTCATAAATAACCACAATCTTGAAGCTTTTGTGCTATCACAATATTGGAAAAGTGCTACGATTTCGATAGCCAAAGTCCACACATCACAATCCTTTATTGATGTGATTGAGAATTTTGTAATTGATTTTGAGTTTGTGGTTGCTTGTATGATCTATTAAATGTTCAATTTTCCAGTTGTACACTTACCATTTTTGGAAACATCCATTGAAGCCTTACACACCACAAAAAAATTGCAACACATGGACCTAGAACTACACACACAAAGGCATGTTTGTAACTAGGATCGTACACACCAATAAATATCCCTATTTTCATGCTAAAACATGAAAAATAGGTGTTTGAATAGGGGAATCCCTTAAACATGAGCTAGGTACAAATTTCCATACATTTTGTCAACTTTTTACCACTTCTTTGATCACCTCTTCCAAATGCATCAAAATATATTTTTTAGAATGATTAAGGTCATGTCCTAACCAATTTCTTAGTGTGGACCTATTCACATGCTAGGTTAGCTTAGGCCTTTGGTGTTATTTCTAGAAGTTAGTTATAATGGGGTCATGTATCTTATTTATGTCTTGTGTTTTAGGTCATTTAGTATTTGTTCTAAGTTGTTGTCTCATTACATAGGATTAATACACATGTCAACATCTTGTTTAATCTTATCATTCACCTTACCTATATAAACAAAGGTTATGTACACTTTGTAATTGTAGACATCTAAAAATGACTAATGCATTTCTCCACTAGTTCTCATCATTTCCCTCAATTGACATTAATTAAATAATTTCAATTATTTATTAAGCTAGCTTAATTCTTTATTCAAATTCAAAAATTCCCTAAGCTTTTCCCTAAATTAAGTAAACAATTTTTAATTATCTAATTATTTTCTCATTATTTCTCTCACACATGGTAATTAAAATATTTTAAAATTACTTAATTATATCTTTTTTCATTTATTTTTCCACTTCACTATAATTAAATATTATTTTTACTTATTTCATTAGCTAACTATTCTTCTATAATTGAATAAAATAATTTTCATATTTAATCCATTTATACTAAATATATTTCTTCTAAACATAAATAAAAGAAATATTTTATTTATTTTCCCCATCTTGCATTTCAAATTAGATAATTTGTTTCTTTAATTCTATCTATATCTCTCATGCACATTCATTTCTTTAGTTTAATTGACACCCACTTCCAGTCTTTTCATCAAATTTCTTCCATGCATCCGTTTCTCTAAATTTGGCAATTAATTGATATTCTAAATTTAGCTCTTCTATTGTGTCAACAAATTCTATCCATTTATCTATCTAATGTGTGAAATTCATTGATTGATATCAATTAATTTCTATAAATCTACCTTCTCCCACCCCATTCAATCCATCTGGGATCATTGAGTATTCATGCAAACTTGCGATCAATGTGCTATCTTGAGATTATTGCAATTGTAGAGAAATCTACATTCCATAACTACAAATTCAAGAAACAATGGAGCTAAGTAAGGCATTTGGATGAAGGTATAATAATTAATTCTATTAGCTATTTCACACAATCATTTTATACTTCATTGAGTGATTTGATTATTTGTGAATTGGGTTTATTAAATTCCCTACTTTGACTACTTATAATTTTTCAAATTAACATTATGGCACACTTAGAGAGACCCACACCCCAAATTTACTAGATTTTTTTTGTGAGAAATTATTGATTTACAATTACAAGTATGAATCTCCACAATTTGATATGAGTTTTTCTATTTTGTTGGTTATTTCTATGCTATTGCATCATCGAATGACACATCTCCTTGATCGAACTACACAATTGTTCGCAAAAACTACACTATTGCATACTATTCTTGTGATTGTATTCTAGATTTTCTATTTTAGATTTTTTTTTCTTATTAGTATTGATATACCTTTTTTGGTATAGGTACCCTAGAATTTAGTAGATTAGACTATTTAAGCTCAATTTTAACCCTTAGACTAATATGATTTGATGATTTTTAGAAATTTCTATTTGTGTTTTTGTAGAAAGAACACATAAGAAAGAACCATGCCTTTGTTACATCTTGTTGGGTTTTTGTTCAATTCTACTACATATTTGCATGGTTTTGCTACACTTGCACATTATTAGTGTGAATTTTTCTGGTAATCTTGCACATCTGTTAGGTATAATTGCACAATTGACCTTTATTTTTGTACTTTTGCAATCTAATTATGACTATTTGTTTATTGTTCCTATTTTTTTGTTATCTGGTTGTACATCTCAATTAGTTTATCTTTTGACTAACCAGATGTGAGATCTTGGGTATTAATCCAATTTGTTTAGCTTGGCATCTATTGGGTGAAGATAATGTAAAAGGTAACTATTGACATATTTGTTGTAGGGTTTTCATTTTCTTGGATTTCTAGATTACCTCACACTTCAACTTCATGTAAAAAAACTTTTTTGTTGGGTTTGGTAAGCTTCTAAGTGTATATAATCTCCCTTTACACAATATTTGTGATCACAAGCACTTTTTAGCTTACCATTTGTTATTTTTACCCAAGGAGTACTAGTTGTGTATTCCCTCCCCTTGCATCTTTGCGTGAACTTGGGTTACATTAGTGCCTACTTCTTTTTACCTTCACTAGGAGGCCTTCTTGGGGATTTTATCAAACTAAGGGCAACCTCAACTATGTATTTTGGTGTGGTATCTAAAGGGGGGATAACAAAAGTTGTAATTAAAAGTGTGGCTTATGTCATTCAAGTCCTCACTGCAAGTTACTTGGTCCACTGAGATTGGTTAGCAAGGAGAGTGGGAGAGACCCCCCAATCTCAAATCCTATAGATGGGCTCATTGTTAAAAAATACCACTAAAAAATTTATTTTTAGAAGCCTTTGAGACGTTTGGAGTTTATTCCAAGTGGTGCACCACTATTGGAGAGAGAAAGTGTTCTCATTGTGTCTTCATGTGGTGAGATAAAGTTTACATTGGGCAAGGCTAGTCCTCCAAGGTAAGAGGTGTAAGGTGGTACACGTCCTTGAATTATCTAGCTATCCATTTCAAGTGGTAATATGGTACCAAGGGGATGAATGCCACCATTATCTTAGAGCGGGGACAAACATTAGCCTTATGAGTCCACAATAAATAACACACCCACTTTGATTAATATAGGTTGTTACCGTGCTTGTCACATATTTATTATGTAATACCAATGACACCATTCAACCTTATCATCTCGAAATGGATCAAATATTGACTTAAATAGTAACATACTATATTGCAAAATCATACTACACTTTTGCACTTTGAAATTGTGCTTCTTCTACTAAAACTATGCTTTTGTATATAGATACTATGCTTGTGCATCATTTAGTGGCACTTTTACTCTCTAGAATTGTGTTATCATTATTTGAAATTGCACAACTATTTTTAAAAATTGTTTTATTACATACTGAAACTACAATCTTTTCCTATGATATTGTGTTTCTATATTGAGTAAATGAACCCGATTATAATAGTTTTGCATTCAACTTAGAAGATCCTACGAACATACATTAACATTTATAAGAAATTGACACACTATATTGAGACATCTACTCTACTTGTTTACATAGGTCTAAGCATTGCATTTAGGGTTCTTAGTAAATTGGACTGATTTAGATATTGTTTTGCCAAACCTACAAGAAACCTATTCATATAAACTTTTTATGTAATTGCATGGTTTTTCTATGCATTTGCATAATATAAATACATTATTGATAGGATTTTTCCACTTGACATTGCATTGTTGTTATATGAAACTATGCCTATGTCTTGTTTTCTTGTACATTTGTTTATTGCCTCTATGCATTTGAATGAATATTCTACACTTATACCTAATGATAGAAAAAAATGAGATTTCATGTTTTGATGTGATTAGACTTATAGACCTTTTGAAACTAGACTTGAAAAAAATTAACACTGTAGACACCTAAAAAATGTCTCATTAATCGCACACTAATTATTTGTCCTATTTAGTTAAGTAATTCTTTAATTCTTTAATTAATCTAATTTATTCTGAATTAACTCAATCATCACCTTTTACATTACTAATTAGTCTATTTCTATCCCCTGCACCAATTCATCATTTAACCTCTTTCTCAAATATTAATTATTTAATTTATTGTGATTAATTCTCTTAAATAAATAACCTTTATTAATTAATTAATCCTATTTCTAATGATTAAATAATTTCATTTAAATTATTTAATTAATCCCATTTCTAATGATTAAATAATTTCATTTAAATTATTTAATTAATTAACTTATTCCTCCAATTCCCCAAATTTAAATTTAAATTCATTCCATCTAATTTCATTTTCTCAAATTCACATTTCACCAAATCTGAATTTCAATAAATTTAATTTAATCTCATGTGTATTTCATCATTCAAAAATCAAAATTCAAATTCAAATCAAAATGAAAATGAATTTCAATTCAATCTCCTAAAACACATGTTGAAAATTAGAACTGATTGATCATATTTGTTAACTAATCAGTTAACTCAGTTAACTCTCCAATCTCCCCTTTTCACTCCAAATCACATTTTTTGGCTAATCAATCAATTCAGTCTTCTCCTCAATCAATCTAGTCAATTGGATAATTAATTCAATCATCTCCCTAATCAATTCAGTCTACTAATCAATCTATCTCATTAACAGAACAATCAATCCACTTTACTGATCAATCAAAATTAGTTATCTATCAATCAACAATTCAGTTCAATTTCTCCCCCCCCATCTCACCAGAAAATCTATAAAAGCAAGGCTTATTTCCCAATTTCAACCGAGAATCACTATCTTCAAAATAATTGTGTCAATCATATGCAGGAATCCTAGTGCAACACCTGAGAGCCACCTATCACACGATTTGGAGAAGAGCAATGGAAGCCATGATGCAGAATCAAGAGTTTGATTAGCTTAAATATTCAATTCTTGCATCTATATTTAATTGTCATTTAGGAGTTAGTTTAATTGGATTTAGAGTTTGTGATTCACTCTTTATATTTGATTTTCATTATGACCAAAATTTACCCTTGGAAACAATGGTGAGCCCGACGTGAACTAATCTTTTGATGTCTTTTTCATGATTTGTAGATTCTGTACAGACACTGGAAAAAGTGCTACGCATCTGTCCCCACAGAAATTCACATCTGTTGATAACAGTTCACATTTGTGTAGATATCGGTTCACATTTGTATTGGCAATAATTCACATCTGTATAAGTTGATTTGCATTTGTAGGGATGATTGAAATTTTCAATTTTAATTGTTGTTTTTGTTTTTGATTTATTTGTTGTGCTAACCCATAAATCTTTTTCAATTATGAAAATTTCTTTTTTATGCATAAAATGTGTCTAACCCCACTGCAGGAAAGGTAAGATTCAAGGTTTGAGGTGCTAGGAAGCGACTCGAAAATAGAAGACAACAAAGAGCTCATCGACAACTGATAAGAGCAGAGAAAAGATTCCAAGATCTCAAAGAATTGGCTGCCCTATCCTGATACTATCATATTATGCAGAGGTACTTGGAAATATTTGACGTATTTGATGACATCAAGATCATGGGCAACATGATAATGGATCAAAACATGTCATTTAAAAAATTCTATCTTCTGTCTTTTATTTATGTTTAACTAATTTTCATTTGTTCATAAAACAATTCACATCTGTCCAAACATTAATTCGCATCTATTCAGACATCAATTCGCATCTGTTTAGTAAAAAATTCGCATCTGTCTTGACAAAAATTCGCATCTGTTTTTATATTAATTCGCGCTTGTTTAGAAGATGATGCACAATTGTCTGGTTCTCATAAAGGCTTCTTGTTTTGTTCTTTCTCAATTCTCTATTGACATTCTGACATTTTAGTGTTCTATTTTCCGGACAGACAGTGAGGCAAATTCTGTAACTGAAAGAGAAAATTAGGCTTGTGAGCCCACAATGTGCTAATGTTTTCATGAGTTTTTGCAGGGATAGCTAGACCTAGTTTAGCTAATACTTAATTTGGTGCTCTTTAAAAAGAACAAAAACAAACTTGTTTTTCTTTATCTCATCATTGCTTTGTTGACTAAATTGAACATCATGCTCTTTTGGAGCAACATCTCCAAATAGTTTAGAAAATTTTGCAAGGAAGGGGTAAGAAGAACTCTCTTGTTTTCCATGTTTCCAAGGTGATAGGCATATGATCTCCCCTTAACTGGGTGACCAAAAAGCCAGACCCACCTTTCATGCTTTTTGTCAATTTTTGCAATAGGATAAAACCCTTAGCAGGCCTACCTCCCAAGTAGCCCATAAGGCCAAGTGAGAGGGAACAACCTAAGTGGTAGCGATTAAATCCAAGTAATCCAAGCCACTATAAATAAACGTGTTTGCAATAAAAATTGTAAGTAATGAGTGTTACATGTTGTCATAACAACGTCATGCCTCCCTCAGTGACTATATGGTATGAGAAAATCTATAGAGCGTAACCTCTACAAACTGGGAGACCTCCTTAACGAAGTTGAAA
Source organism: Cryptomeria japonica (assembly GCF_030272615.1). Taxonomy (NCBI): domain Eukaryota; kingdom Viridiplantae; phylum Streptophyta; class Pinopsida; order Cupressales; family Cupressaceae; genus Cryptomeria; species Cryptomeria japonica. The sequence goes on along the minus strand of NC_081414.1, from coordinate 366,974,230 downwards.
ACATTGGTGATTATGACCACTTGAACGAAACCCTGACTAATATCTTTAGAAAATTAGAGGCCAATCTAAGTCAGTAACCAGACACTTATAGTATCATAGTGCAAGGGTGGGGAAGAATCTGCCCCCAAGACACTCACCATATATCTCTCAGGATAATGAGGCAATTGAGGAGAAATCCTCTTTGGTTTAATTTTTGAAAAAAACCAAAAAAAACGAGTGCACCCCAAGGTGTGATAGGACTGTTTGAGATGACAGAGTATCAAGATGTGGGTTGTGGTACTATTTGTGACCTTTTGACCTTAGTAGAGTCTGATTGTTGTATGATCAAATGACCAAGATTTGTGGAAAACAAAATGGGGTCTTGAAAAATATTCCAACATTCATAGGGGTTTGAAAAAAATCCTTTGAACAATGCTCTCTTTATGTCAAATTGGTTTTCTTGCTTTGCTCATGTGTCTTCACTACAAGCTCAAACATTTTCAAACATTACCAAAAACAAAGTGGAATATCAACCAAGTTTTGTCAAACCATCAACAAAAATATCAAAGTTCAAAGAAAACTCCAAGTATGCACAATCAACAAGCTCAACAAAGTTGCCACATTCGAAGATATGGAGAAAATGGTCCCTTTTGTGATCATAGGTTTCATGTATTTAGGTCATGCTTAGTCCATTTTTTCATCCTCATTTTTCACAAGTCCTCACCACATACTTAGGAATTAAGGTCAACTATTCACATCCAAATAGTCTTTGCAAAATCATCATTTACATCCCTCCTAGGATAGAATCAGTCTTGCACACTTCAATAGGTTGCTGCCAAGTTCATCATCTTAAATCTTGCATAGTCATCATTTGACTCAGTCATAGTCTATTACCCTTAGAACTCTTAAGAGCATTTCATTTGCATGGGTCTACCAGGCGGTGGAGAATTTCCATTTGAGCAACCAAACCTTGGACTAGATAACGACCAATTAGAAATAATTGATGTTTTAGACAATCTTGCTTGGGAATTAAGAATTGACCTCCCACAATATGAAGAGATTGAAGTTGTCCTAAATAATGAAGTTCGTAAGTCAGTCTGAATCTAAAGGCAAGTTGAACGAGAAATCAAGAAACAAAGAGAACAAGAAATTGTTCGACAACTTGCCAAACTTACCATTGAAGAACAAACTCTTCAATAGTAGAGAGTCCTCATAATAATTTAAGTTTGCATACATAATCTCATAGTCAATAGATCAAAGTCTTGCATATCGGTTTTCCAAGTCCTTCATTCTCCTTTTAGATGCATTATAGAGAGTCAAGATCACTTTGAAGTTACATTCATGTCATTAACACGATCTCAAAAGGCAAAACACCAAATGGATCCAAATAGTGACCTCGTAAAATGGATCCAAATAGTAATCCCTATTACAATCTCACTTGGAATATGAGCCCACCTACAAGCTCAAATTCACGAGGAAGAAGGGGAGCTACTTTACCTACAAACACAAATCAACTACCCACAATTGAGGAGCTACAGACCAGATTAACACAATACAAAATTGAGGCTTCTCAACAAGACCCTCAAGTACTAACAGTCCTCACCATTCTCATCAATAACAAAAGAGATAGGTATCTATCTCTTTTGATCCAAAATGGAGCAAAGTTAACCCCAAATATTGATATTTTTGCAATTTTGCCACTTGGGGTAACTCTAAACCAAAATACAACTCAGATACCAACAACAACAATAAATTCAACGTAAAGTGTTGCCCAAACTACGTCAACACAATCAAATGCAATAAAAGCTACCATAGCTTCAACATAAATGTTAGGAACCATGTCTGCTATATTCCAAACAACACCCATGGTCAGTTCACAATTGGCCAATACTTCTCAAGTGGCAACGACAGTATTTACAAGATCTACTCTTGGTGGTCAAGGGACATAACAAGGATCTACCAATCCCTTTGGGTCCACTCAATCCACTACAAGATCACAATTTGCCTACTTTATGACACCTAGTTGAGGTTTCAACTCATAATTCCACAATGAAACAATGTCTTCAACAATACCTGTCTATACAACAACTTCACCATATATGTCTAATACATACATGTCTAGTGTACCTTTGACACAAATAGAGGTTTTGGCTCAGGAAGTTCAGAATATACAAAGGCAAATTGTGACAATACAATCAAGCAAAGAGAAAAAGAATTACACTATGGAAGATCTTATACCCTATCATTTTGATAGGTCGTTATACTGTTGGCATATGATGAGGCGGTGATAATGTATGCTGTCATTGATGTCAATAAGTGATCAAGCAGGTGAACCGGTATGAACCGGTATGTATGTTGTCATTGATGTCAATAAGTGCTCAAGCAGGTGAACCAGTATGAACCAGTATGAAGATCAGAAGCGGTTATGGTCAATCAGGATGGAGTGGACCGGTGTTGGGGTTCACTAAGTGTGACTACCGGTTGGTAGTCTTAGTTCAGCTCTAGGGTTACCGGTTTGGCTTGTGCGGTGCAACCGATGATGTTTTGTGACCAGTTAGTTAAGGAATAAGGATAAGGATTGAGGTACCATGTCAGTTGTGTGCACGTAAAGGATTTCTTTGTGGTTCTTGCATGTGAATATTGAATGCATTGAATGCCTACCAAGGGAATGAGCGTTTTTCTTAGCGGTGTGTGAAGAGTGTGTGATGGGTTATTGATTTTCAGATGCGGTGAAGATTGGAGGATGCAAAATGTCTTGAGATCTATTTTAGATCGTTTCATTCTATGTAATGTGTTTGGACGGTCAGGATTGGACCGCTTGTAAGTGTAAACTTGAAATATTTAGGGTTTAGGGTTTATGCTACCGACCTAGTTGTTGTCTATAAGGTCGACGAGTTTTGTTATTGCAGTGGTTGGAAAAAGTTGTATTTGTGTCCACGTGTTGGAGATTTGATACTTGTCAAACCAAAGTGAGGAATCTACAGAGTGTGATTGCAGAAGAGAGGAACTGAAAAGGATCTGCCTTAGCAAGAAGTGTTGTTATCAGACCGGTGTTCTACCTGTTGTCTTCTAACCATTTCAATGGAAGGTAGCTTTAACAGGCTTTGTTGTAAATCCTCTAACTAGGTGGCTCAAGATTATTGAGTTATTTAAATCCTCTAGCGAGGTAACTTCTAACAAGGTTTCAACCTTTAACAAGGTATATAGCCATCCCTTAACCGGGTGATCCCTAACAGGATCGGTTCCTAATAGGACCTTTATTGTAAATTCTTTAACCGGACTAGGCTCCTAACATAGAGGACTTCAAAAGAGTTCACAAACAACTTGTGGGTATTCATTCCCACCATGGTTTTTCCCATTTGGTTTTCCACGTGAAAAATCTGTGTGTTATGGGTTGTGAGATTTTCATGTGATGATTGTGTGATTTTGATTAAGTTAGACATGCATGCATTGTTAAATGGTTGTGGTATTATTGGTACAACTCATGCATGATTATATCAGTGAAGTAGATATCAAGGTTTGAGATCTATTGAATGTTGTCTGAAGTATTTTTATTTAACCAGTAAAGCTATGGTTAAGTTCAGTGGTGAAGGCAACCGGTCAACATTGTTTTGATATGACAAAGTGTTGAAGCAGTTTCTTTGTGTACTGATTCACCCCCCCTCTCAGTATCGGTTAGGACCTTAGTAGTTCATCATTATTCATCAATTGGTATCAAAGCTCATCTAGGTCCTCGGTGATATAAGCTTAACTGTTTGAGGCAAAAGATCATGTTTTAATGATGAAGAGGGAAGGTCCTAAGTTCAACAGGGACAACTTTAAAATATGGAAGGATGGGATAAAGATATATATCAAGAGTTTGGGTGCACAACATTGGAACTATGTTGAGAATGCCTATGTAATCCCCTCTAGCACTCTAACCGATGATCAAAAAAGAGAGATACAAGAAAATGGGCAAGTCATGGAAGCCCTTACTAGTAGCTTGTCCGATGTAGAGTTCATTGATGTACAAGATAAGGACAATCCGAAAGAAGTATGGGACAAACTGTAATCCATTTATGGTGGTGATGAACATGTCAAGCAGGCTAAGGAAGAAAGCCTTAGAGGAAAGTTTGAAGATATGAGGATGGTTGAAGGAGAGACCATTCATCAGTATGGCATAAGAATCAAGATAGTGGTTGGAGAGATCAAGAGCACTGGTGGAACAATTAATGATGCCACTGTTGTCAGTAAAGTTCTGAGATCACTTTTACTGGTCTATGCAATCAAGGTTGCTTCTATTCAAGAGCTAACGTCTATCGACAAAACCAAGGTATCTTTAGACTCTATTATTGCAAAGTTGACTGCATATGAATTGAATGACTATGATGGTAGTGTTCAGAAGAACGAGTCAACCTTTAGAGCGTCTGCTTCCTCCGCACCGACCAGGAAAGGAAAAGAGGTCACTACTAGTTATGAATCTAGGCCAAGCAGAGAGATGGACGATGAGGAGATTCTGATGGAGTTTGAAGCTCTTCTTGCCAAGAGACTTCCAAAAGGCACCGGAAAATACAAAGGTAAGCTTCCTCTAAAGTGTTTTTCCTGCAATAAGATAGGACATATAGCTGTTAACTATCCTAACAATGACAATAAGGATAAACCAGAGAGGTTTAGGAAGTATAAAGGAGTAGGTAGGAGAAATTGTCTTGTTGCAGTGGATGGAGGTGTTACCAATGAGGAATCTGAGGATGAAGAGAATGAGGAAATAGTGTTTGTGGCTGTCAAGGAAGAGTTGTCTGATCAGAAAGCCCTTGTCTCACATATTGACAACTCTAACGAGTGGATCATCGATAGCTGGTGTTCTCACCACATGAATGGTGACCAGAGAAAGTTTTTGTCTCTTGAAGAATATGATGGTGGTGTTGTCCGGTTTGGCAACGATGCACCTTGTATGGTGAAAGGAAAAGGATCCATCTCACTAAATGGAAAGAGCAGTGCGGATGATGTCTACTGGGTGGAAGGCCTTAAGCATAATCTTTTGAGTGTTGCTCAATTGAACGACAAAGGACTCATACTGGAATTCAAAGGTGGAGTCTGTAGAATAATTGGAAAGAGTGGTGAACTTATTGCCACCAGTAAGAAGACCAGAGGAAACCTATTTCAGTTGAATGACAAGATTATTCAGTGCCTGATGGAAAAATTTGATGACAGTTGGATATGGCATAGGAGACTTTGTCATATAAATTTTGACAATATTGTAAAGGCTAGTAAGATCGAGGCAGTAAGAGGATTGCCTTTGCTGAACAAACCAGAGAATGCCTTGTGCAGAGAATGCCAACTTGGGAAGATGTCTTCCTCAAAATTCAAAGGTAAGTCTTTTTCCATAGAGAACTTACTTGATCTAGTGCACATCAATCTGTGTGGTTCGATGAAAACTAGAAGCATCCAGAGAGATCAGTACTTCATCATTCTTACCGATGATTGCTAAAGAATGATGTGGGTCACATTCTTGAAAGACAAATCTGAGGCATTTGGAAAGTTCAAAGCCTTTAGGGAATTGGTGGAGAAGGAGAGTGGTAGAAGGATAAAATGCCTAAGGACCAATCAGGGAGGTGAATTCACTTCTGATGAATTTAATAAGTACTGCGAGGAGAATGTGATTAAGAGGCAATTGTCTACCCCAAGGACACCATAGCAGAAAGAAATAACATGACTATGGTTGAAGCGACCAGAACTATGCTGATCCAAGGAAATGTCGCTCACACATTTTGGAGAGAAGCGGTAAGCATTGTAGTCTATACCATGAACCGGGTACTCATTAAGAAAGGTAAAGGCAAAACCCCCTATGAGTACTAGAATGGGAGAACTCCCAATGCGAGTTATTTCAAAGTGTTTGGGAGTAAATGCTATATCAGGAGAGGTGAGCACTTGAGTAAGTTTGATGTTAAGTGTGATGAAGGAATATTTTTGGGATATTCCACTAAAAGCAAATCTCTCAAGTGCTACAACAAGAGGACTCAGAAGATTGTTGAGAGTATCAATGTCAAGGTTGATGAATCCCCTGAGAAGCCTGAGGAAACCGACATCAAGCAAACGGAAGATGAACCGGGTGTAGCCTTCTGGGAACCGGTTAAGAAAGAAATAAGTGAAAAACACTAGAAAGACCTAAGTGTTTTTGTACCGGTAGAATTTTTAGTGGGAGAAGAAGAAGATGAAGTGGAAGAAGAGGAAAAGCAAGCGGAACTAGCTATGGTCATTCCTAGGTATGTAAGACTGCATCATGATCGGAAGCAGATCACAGGAGACAAAGATGTAGGAATACTTACAAGGAGAAAGGTGAAGAAAATTCTTGCATGATTTCAAAATTTGAGCCTAAGATTGCTAGAGAGGCACTTACCGATGAAGACTAGATAAAGGCAATGGAAGAGGAGTTGGACCAGATAGAGAAGAATGCAACATGGTCCTTGGTACCCAGATTGGAACACAAGAATGTCATAGGTACCAAATGGGTCTTCAGGAATAAGTTGAATGAAGAAGGCATAGTGGTAAGGAACAAGGCAAGACTTGAATGCAAGGGATATGCTCAGGAAGGAGAAGACTACAGAGAAACCTTTGCTCCAGTGGCTAGATTGGAAGGTGTCCGAATGCTACTTGCATTTGCAACATTCAAGGGATTTAAGGTATACCATATGGATGTGAAGTTTTCTTTCTTGAATTGAATCCTAGAGGAAGAAGTGTATATTGAGCAACCAGATGGGTTTGCTTTGTTAGAAGATAGTGACATAGTGTGCAGATTACACAAAGCCCTGCATGGATTGAAACATGCACCAAGGGCATGGTACAAATGGTTACACTCTCATCTTGTGAAGATAGGATTTCAGAGAATAGGTGAGGACAACAACATCTACCCGAAATCTAAAGGTGATCAAATTATGATATGTGAAGTATTTGTAGATAATATAATTTTTGGTGGAGATGATGATATGAGTCATGCATTTGTAGATGAGATGAAAAAGGAGTTTGAGATGTCTCTGATTGGAGGGATAAAGTTTTCATTGGTCTACAGATTTAGCAGATGAAAGAGGGTATCTTCATTACCTAGTCCAAGTATATCAAAGAGGCATTGAAGACCTTTGGCATGGAGGAGAGAAAACTGGTTGGAACGCTGATGGTGACCGACTACAAACTAACAAAGGAGGATGATACAATGTTGATGGATGGGAAAGAGTACCAATCAATGATCGGTAATTTGCACTATGTGGTGCATAATAGACCGGATATTGCTCATGTAGTGGGCATAGTGGCCCGTTTTCAGAAGAGTCCAAGAGAATCCCACTTGGTAGCGGTAAAGAGGATTATTAGATACCTGAAAGGGACAGTTGATTATGGATTGTGGTATCCATACAATGGTGACTTTAATCTCAAAGTGTTTACTGATGCAGATTGGGCAAGTAATGTGGACGACCAGAAGAGCACAACCGGTGGAGTGTTCTTCCTTGGTGGAAGACTAGTCTCATTGACGAGCAAGAAGAAGAGCTATATTTCCCACTCTATAGCTGAAGCAGAGTATGTGGCAACATTTATGAACTGCACTCAGGCAATCTGGATGAAGCATGTACTGAATGGGTTCAAAGTGATTATATCTGAACCGATGAGTATATTTTGTGATAATACCAGTGCACTAAATATTTCCAAAAATCCGGTATTGCATGCTAGGACCAAGCATATTGAGCTTAAGTATCATTTCTTGAGAGAAAAGGTTCATAATAAAGAGGTTGTGTTAGAACATGTTTCCAGTAAGGAGCAGCTAGCAGACATATTCACTAAGCCCTTACCGAAGACTACATTTACCTATTTGAGAGGTGCATTAGGGGTTCTGCCCCTTCATGAAGTAAATTGAAGATGTGTGCTCCACATCAATTAGGTACTACCATGTCAGATTTTACAGGATTGATGTGTTGAAGGGTGCTACTCCTTAGGGGGAGCAACATAGTGGAGTCTGGAAGCTTGTGCCTCCACTTTGGCATTACTGTCAAAGGGGGAGAAGATCTATGTTTGAAGGTCAATATGCAAAGGGGAGATGAAATAAGTGGTGTGAGAAGTGATTGAGCAAAGTGCACACTAACCAATCCAGGTGGTGGTGGTGATCTTTTAAGTTGACCCAGTATATGTTATTGAGAATGGTGTAGATACTGAGCAATGATACACTGAGTATTGCTATCAATGCCAAAGGGGGAGATTGTTGGCATATGATGAAGTGGTGATAATGTATGTTGTCATTGATGTCAATAAGTGCTCAAGTAGGTGAACCAGTATGAACCAATATGGAGATCAGAAGCGGTTATGGTCAATCAGGATGGAGTGGACTGGTGTTGGGGTTCACTAAGTGTGACTATCGATTGGTAGTCTCAATTCAGCTCTAGGGTTACCAGTTTGGCTTGTGCAGTGCAACGGATGACGTTTTGTGGTTTGTCTTGTGCAGTGCAATTTGTCTTGTGCGGTGCAACCAATGATGTTTTGTGACCAGTTAGTTAAGGAATAGGGATAAGGATCGAGATACCACATCAGCTATGTGCATGTGAAGGATTTATTTGTGGTTCTTGCGTGTGAAGATTGAATGCATTGAATACCTACCTCGAGAATGAGCATTTTTCTTAGAGATGTGTGAAGAGCGTGTGATGGGTTATTGATTTTCAGATGCGGTAAAGATTGGAGGATGCAAAATTTCTTGAGATCTATTTTAGATCGTTTCATTCTATGTAATATGTTTGGACGGTCAGGATTGGACTGCTTGTAAGTGTAAACTTGAAATATTTAGGCTTTAGGGTTTATGCTACTGACCTAGTTGTTGTCTATAAGGTTGATGAGTTTTGTTATTGCAGTGGCTGGAAAAATTTGTATTTGTGTCCACGTGTTGGAGATTTGATACTTGTCGAACTAGAGTGAGGAATCTGCAGAGTGTGATTGCAAAAGAGAGGAACTGAAAAGGATATGCCTAAGCAAGAAGTGTTGTTATCAGCTCGGTGTTCTACCTATTGTCTTCTAACCATTTCAACATAAGGTAAATCCCTTAACCGGGTAGCTTTAACAAGCTTTGTTGTAAATCCTCTAACCAGGCGGCTCAAGATTATTGAGTTATTTAAATTCTCTAGCGAGGTAACTCCTAATAGGGTTTCAACCTTTAACAGGGTATATAGCCATCCCTTAACCGGGTGATCCCTAACATGATCAGTTCGTAACATTAAATTTATTGTAAAGTCTTTAACCAGACTAGGCTCCTAACATAGTGGACTTCAAAAGAGTTCACAAAAAAATTGTGGGTATTCATTCCCACCATGGTTTTTCCCATTTGGTTTTCCTCGTGAAAAATCTATGTGTTATGGGTTGTGAGATTTTCATGTGATGATTATGTGATTTTGATTAAAATAGATATGCATGCATTGTTAAATAGTTGTGGTATTATTGGTACAACTCATGCATGATTATATCAGTGAAGTAGATATCAAGGTTTGAGATCTATTGAATGTTGTCTGAAGTATTTTTATTTAACCGATAAAGCTATGGTTAAGTTCAGTGGTGAAGACAACCGGTCAACATTATTTTGATATGACAAAGTGTTGAAGCAGTTTCTTTGTGTACTGATTCACCCCCACCCCCTCTCAGTACCGGTTAGGACCTTAGTAGTTCATCATTATTCATCATAAACATGCCACCCTTTCGTCCTCATTTTGAAACACCAAATTTTGACAAGTATAGAGGAAAGGGTGATCCAAGAGACCACATCATAGAGTTCTTTACATCATGCATTGAAGTAGCCCGTGAGGATACATACATTTTATGGATTTTTCCCAAAAGTCTTGGAAGATCTGCACTAGAGTGGTTGTCACATATACCACCAAGGATTACCTCATGGGGAGAGTTTGTTCATTATAAACTTCTGTCACAATATTGACAACCCAATAACTCTCATAGACTTGTGTTCTACAAAGAAAAAGGAAAGTGATACCCTTGCTACATTTTGCAAAGATGGAGATCTTTATACTGCTGGTATCCAAGGCACATACCAAAAACATAACAAGTGAACATTTTTAGTGAAAACCTCATACCTCCAATGAAATATCCTTTACAAATGAAATGTTTGAGTACATTTAAAGAGATCACTAAAAAGGGATTAAAATGTGAGAAATGATTGCTAGAACAAGGCATCCTTAAAATTAGCAAAGATAGTGGTACCTCCAACACAATGAGTGCAGATAAGCCTAAATTATGGTCCAAAAATAAGAATGTGACAAATGATGTAGTGGTAGATGCTTGTGTCGTAAATAGAGTTCAACCAACTGTATCACTGCAAAGGACCAAAAAATTCTTCTTTGCCAAATGTGAATCAGTCACAAGTTAACAATACAACTACCAGTGCAAATGCAGTGCAATCCAACACCTTCAAACCTCTAAGGAATAATGCACCAAAAAGAAATTTTACACCCTTGGGAGAGCCAATTGACTCTGCATTGAAGAAGCTTGTGCAAACCAATGTAATAACATTTCTTGAGGTGTAGCAATATGAACCAGGTCCATTCAAACCAACGTGGTGGAATGACAACGAATTTTGTGAGTACTATCGAGCAAAATACCACAAAACATCTAGCTGTTATAAGCTAAAGAACCTCATTCAATATTTAATAGACCAAGGTGATGTCATAGTGGATGCCAATAACTATCTACAAATTAATCCCACATCGTCTACAAAGATCCATTTGTTAAGCACAATCAAGGTGAAGCTTTTGGTTCAAGAATGCAAGATGACACAACCAACTACACAAATGTTGATTATGACTACACCATCAATACACTTAGTGAAGGAGATGCGGTAGTGGCCACTATCAGTGTTAATCTTAGAAACAAAGATTGTGCCGTTGTGACCTATAGATCAAAGGTTACACTACAAGGAATGCCTTCTCATACACCTCCTCAAACAAGGAATTTTAATGTTGTAGATCAATTAAAAAAGACTTCAACACAAATATTTCTCTTTGAATCGCTTCATATATCACCAAATCATAGAAATATATTAGACAAGGTACCCCAAGATTTGGTTGTCTCAAGAGATATAGATGAGACTACATTTCAAGCAATGGTGGGAAACATAGCTGCTTCATCTCGGGTTGCTTTAATAGAACAAGATGTCCCCACAGATAGAATCATGCACAATGATCCTTTACATCTAGTAGTATACATTCATAAGAAAAGGATCATAAGAGTGTTGGTTGATGGAGGATCAAGGCTGAATATATGCACCCTCAAATTGCTTCAAGCACTAGGCTATTCTCAGTTTCATATAGACCCTACAAAGAAGATCAACATAAAGGCATATGATGATGAAGAACGTCCTTCAAAAGGGGTGGTCACACTGCTAGTACAAGTTGGACATGTTACTACCAATGTTATGTTCCAAGTATTAGACAAATAACTAGGATATAATATGATATTGGGTTGTCCATGTATACATGCCGTGCAGGGTGTACCTTCCACATTCTATCAATGCTTCAAGTTTCCATTCAATGGAATTAAAATAAAAGTACATGGAGACCCAAATCCTTTTCAACACTGCAAGTACTTGATAGAAAGTACAAACAAACAAGTCCCCATCAATTAGTAATCCACAACCATTCCACAATTGAGATCTATAACACCATTAGATGCACAAAATTATGCACCATACATACCTACTGCACCTCCACTGCAAATCAAGGATGAAGGGTGTGGGGAATATTCTATTTCTGGATCATCATCAATGAAACCATTATCTCTATCTCCTAGAACTTTTGGGACACCCTTATCTATTGTCACCAATCAAGATAAAGGAAAATATATTATCAGATATTTAGACTCTTACTCATTTGTTAGATGAGGAGACATACAAGATGAAGCCCTAGAAGAAGACATGAATGCTTGTCTATACAAGGATAAACAAGACTACCATGTTATAAAACTTCCCTTAGACCTATATGGGAATGGATTCACAATGTTACAAAGACATGGCTATGATGGAACACCAACATTGGGTCTAAATTCTCAAGGCATCATAGAACCCATCTTACCTATAGACAACCCAAAACACCAAGGTTTGGGATATAGCCACACAACAAAAGGTCTAAAAAATCATCTACTCCATCAACAATACCACAACAGTCAACCAATAAAATCAGAGTTCCTGATAATGTTACACTGGGAAACTTGTCAACAACTGCATGTCCACCATATTCACATGCCAATGCAATAATAGAAACAAACATAGCACCTACCAATGACAACAACACATGTATTATTTCTTGATGCACAAACATAAGACAGCCAAATGAGATCAACACGTTGTTGGAATCATCCTTATCTTTAAGTACATGAACAGATAATTACATAGCACAAACAAATGTCATAGTAACATGGCCAAAATCATTCATCCAAGGAATAAGCAACATGTCAATAAATGAAGATATATCATCAAGTCATGAGAGTATTCCGCGCATCACCAATACTGCAGAGTTCCCTTTAACTCCAATTGAAGAGGAACCATATGATGACAGATCAAATATATAGACCTATGTTGAGACAATCAGTGACTCACATGACTATGAATTTCTATCTCTCCATAGTAGTAGCACAAAAACTATGGACATTTATTATGATCACCTGCCACCTGTAAATGATGGCATTGTTTACAAAGATATAGGAATGGACCCAAATTCCTTCATAAGACAATTTGATAATCAAGCTTGCATGATAATAACAAGCCCAAATTTTGATGATGAAATAGATATATTTCTTATGCACCCACATTTAAAAGACCGGGGGCAAAGAGGAACCAAAGATAGATTGGTTTGAGAACGACGAGGCTATAGTAGAGTTCTTGGGTGCTAGAGATGGATTCCCATTTGATGATCACAAGGCAAGATTCACCATAGATCTAGATAGAAAAAGATATTTTGGAGAGGCAAGTTCTTCCTCCAATCTAGATGACTCAGAAGAAATAGAAAGTATGACCAGAGGTAGACTCGATGATCTTCCAATAGATCAAGAGCAATCAAAACTCCTAATGGAAGAAACTAAAGAGATCAACATAGGAGATGTTGAGAATGTACACAAAATTCACCTGGCACAACCACTAAATCCTCTAGAAAATGAGAAATTTATTCAATTTTTCAAGCACATGCCTATCAACTTTGCATGGTCCTATTTAGATATGCTAGGACTGGATCCTGAATTGGTTTTACACCATCTACCACTATTACTAGGAACAAATCCCTACAAGCAAAAGTTAAGAAAGATGCATCCATAAATACCCTTATTAGTCAAAATTGAACTGCAAAAATTGTTAGATGTGGGTTTCATAAGACCCATAGAATATGGAAAGTGGATCTCCAATCTAGTCTTAGTAACCAAGCACACTGGGGGCATCAAAATCTGCATAGACTTTAGAGATCTAAACAAGGCTTGTCCAAAGGATGATTTTCTTCTTCCAAATATTGATCTAATTATAGATCTTATAATGGGAAATGAAATTCTTTCACTCATGGATGGTTTCTCTGGTTAAAATCAAATCAGGATTGCACCAAAAGACCAAGCAAAGACAACATTTACATGTCTTTGGGTAACATACTATTGGAATGTCATGCCATTTGGTTTAAAGCTATGACAATATTGTTCCATGACATGATACATGATATCATGGAGGATTACATTGATGATATACTATCCAAGTCATGAACCAAATAAGATCATCTATAAGTTCTAGCCAAAATCTTTGATAGATTAGAATAGTAAAAAGTAAGGCTTAATCCTAAGAAGTGTGTATTTGGTGTTACAATTGGAAATCTCTTGGGCTTCATTGTGTCAAACAGAGGCATTGAAGTAGATCTAGAAAAAGTGAAAGACATCTTAGAAATGCCAACATGAACACCACTCAATCAATTGAGAAGTCTATAAGGGAGACTCCAATCTAGAAGATGCTTCATAACACAATTGGTAGATAATTGCCACCCTTTCCAACACCTTTTAAAGAAAGGTGTAAAATTTAAGTGAGAACAATGTCAGGAGACATATCAAGCTTTGAAAGACTATCTACCTACCACACTAGTGTTAATCCCACTAGTCCATGGAAAACCACTATTGTTATATATATCTGCCATAAACTCCACTTTGGGTGCTCTCTTATCACAACATGATGATCAAGGGAAAGAAAGAGCAATCTACTAAATTAGTAGAACCCTTGTAGGATATGAATTGAATTACTCTCCTATTGAGCATGTATGCTTAGTAGTGATTTTTGCTTCACAGAATCTCAGACACTATATGATTAGTCATAAGATCCAACTCATTGAAAAGTTTGACCCACTCCAGTACCTATTAAGAAGAGCAACATTAACTGAAAGGTTAGCTAAATGCGTGATGATCCTAAGTGAGTTTGATATTGAATATGTTGATAGGAAGGAAATTAAAGGGTAGATAATTGAAGATCAATTGGCAGAGGCTCTAATGCAAGACCATCATCCAATGTTGATAGACTTCATAGATTAATTTATCTTCACAATCACATCATCAAGCACTTGGAAACTATACTTTCATGGATCGCATACCAACCATGGTGTAGGAGCGGGAATCCTATTTATCACCCCTCAAGGTGATTCTATTCCCAAATTGTTTAGAATAACTTTCCCATATACTAATAACATAGCTGAATATGAAGCACTAGTAATAGGACTTCAGACTGTCGTACAATGGAAGATCAAAGAGCTACAAGTCTATGGGGATTCTCAAATTATCATCAACCAAGTAAATGATGATTATAACACCAAGGATGATAAAATCACACCCTGCAAACAGTTGGTAGAAGAACTCAAACAACATTTCTCCAACATCTCTTTTGAGAAAATCCCCAGGGTACAAAACAGAGCCACTGATGCAATGGAAACTGTGGGATTTTTCCTTGATATGCCAAATAATGAAACTCAGTTTGAGTTCATGATAGAGCAATTAATGGTACCTTCATATGAAATACCTGCTTCAGAATATTTTTATGTTATAGCGGGACTTGAATCCCCCTGGTATCAAGAAGTCTACTCATATGTACATGATCAGTATATACATCCAGCTATTTTATCCAATCAAAGAAAGACCCTCATATGAAAGACATCTAGATACACACTTATTGTAGACACATTGTACAAAAGAAGTTTGGATACCACCTTTCTTAGATGTCTTAATTCTGAAGAAGCACAACATTCCCTAAAGGAAGTTCATGATGAAATCTGTGATGCCCATGTTTGTGGCCCAACTTTAGCCAACAATGGAGAAGGATGCCTACAAATATTTATAGAAATGAAGATAATGCCAGATTCATGCACCTGCACAGGACCTTCAACCCATCACATCACCATGCTCATTCTCACAATCGGGACTTGATTTAGTTGGGAAAATAAACCCCACCTCGCCAAATGGACATAAGTTCATTAACACTACCAAAAAATATTTCACAAAGTGGGTCAAGGCAATCCCTATGACTTACACTATGGGAAAATAAATAGCAAAGTTCATTCTGAATTAAATTATCTACATATATGGAGTCCCAGTGTACATTGTAACAGATAATAGAAGACAATTCAAGAACCAAGAAGTAAGTGAAATTTGTGAGAAGTTTCACATCCAATAGTGATTTCCAACACAATATTATTCATAAAACAATGGAAAAACATAGGTAACAAACAAAATGATCTTGAAAATTCTGAAGAAATTTGTCATTGAAACATGATGTGATTGGCACATTCAGCTCAATCTTTCTCTTTGGGCCTACCTAACTGATGTTAGAATCAGAGATCACTGAGAGAGGGGGGGTGAATTAGTGATCTGCTGGAAATCAAATCCATAAACTTATTCTTTATCCACCGGTTAGCAATGCATAACACAAAAGAACATAAAAATGCAATAAATAAACCAAAGATCCACAACACCAGAATTTTAACGTGGAAACCTAGAAATGGAAAAACCACGAAGGGGATGGAACCCACAATATTCATATACTATGGCCAAGAGTACATAAATATTACATAGATGGGAAATGTGCTTGCATTTAGGCTCACTTTCTAGAGCTCACTACTCAATTACAATGACCCAGAAGGCTACAACCTTCAAGGAAGTCTCATTGATTTACAATTTGATTACAATGAGAAAATATTGTAAAATGAACTCTGAGATAACATCTAACAATGCATGAATGAGTTTCAGTTAAGCACTAAGTCTCTGACTGTACTCACTCAGGCAATACTGTCTTACTATCTTAGTCAGCTACTGGATTATCTGTAAACCAAATGCACACGTTAAACTATGCTCAATCACACCAAAATGGATCACAACAATAGTATTACTCCCAAAACCAATCACAAAATCAATTATATATATGTGGTCTTAACATAAAATAATCTCCTTCAAATCGACTTCAAGAAGTGTAACATGTAGCTCCACTTTGGCTTCAATCTCGAACAAAAACATAGCACTAGACCAAAAGAGTATGATTGCAACCTTCTTAAGGATCTTCCCATTCACCAAAAACATGAGATGAACCACCAAAATCACCACAATCATCAGAAGGCTTTCTAGACCAAAACATTACCGAGATAGCCCTATTTTACCAGTTGACTGCCCACCGATTAACTTTTGGTTCCAGATAAGATGAATCACAATTCCTAGATCGAATCATGAATAAGAGTTTGCATCAATGGCAACCATAGACCAATAAGAAACTATCGAAAGTCACTGTATGAGTGTCAATTGCCAACAATCTCCCGCTTTGGCATTGATGGAAACACCTATGAAAAATGACTAAGTGTAGAAACCTGTGAAACCTATACACCGATGGAAAAATAATGAAATAATTCTAAGGCTCCCCCTTAGATCAATAACCCAAAAATCTACATCACCAAACTGTACAGTCCATACATAATTAGTCTGTGCATTTTTCACCTCATCTTATCTCTCCCCCTTTTGACAACAATACCAAAGATAGGATGTGCAACAAAATATTCTGTACACACACACACACACACTGGATGATCAAATATATACATGCTTGAGTATATCTGTATATGCCATCTTAAGGAACCCAAGATAGGTGTTCCAACCTGCCCGCAATTTCTCTAAAATTGAAATAAAACCATTCAAAACATAAGCATTAAATTCTATAGCCGTAATCTCAGTTAGAGTCTTCTGAGACATGTTTTGAATGCATTCCATCTTATGGTACTATAAGGTGTCTAACCGGGGACCAATTAGGTTCTGAAGTTCACCTATCCGCCTAACCATTCTCTCCTCCTTCTCAAAATTCCTAATTTGCTCCATAATAGTCAAAATTTGGCCTTCAATACTGCCAGTTAAGTTAGCTATAGGATCATAAGCCTGATAAATTTGAGCTAACTCTCCTTTGAAATTATCTATTTTCTTGTCTATTTTAGTAGTAAAATTTGTCAAAACTAGACAAGACTTATAAATTTTACCGCCTTCCGTTAAGGCTGCATCAATTAGTTTTAATTCCTTTTCAAGATGGGCCTTATCATTGCTGATCATTTGCAAAAATGTTTGAACTTTGGCATCTTTAAATTTTTCCATAGCCTGCCTAGCTGATGCCTTGGTCAAAGAATCAAACTGAGTGGATATATGATCTATCAAGTTCTGAAGCTTACCAGATGAACTGGCATTAGCATTAAGTTGTAGTTCTAGTACCACCTATTCCAAAACTGAAACTTTTTTCTCAATGAGTCTCTTCTCTTCAGATTTAGATTGTGCTAACTCCTAACTAGCTTGTGCTTGGAGAGAAACAACAACAATCATCCTTTCTGCCAGAGACATCTGATTGAATGGTTTGTCAAAACTGATATTAAACTATGTAAAGCTCCATTGGCTTTGTATTTTTGATGTGTCAATTGCCATAAGGATCAGAGTTTCTGTTACCTTACCCTTCCCTTTATCCGGTTCCTCCTATTTTCCTTCTACATTTTTCTCAGCCTCAACCTATCTGGTTTTGTCTTCTTTGGGTGCCTCCTGTGCACCAACCTCTGCCTCAGTTGATTTATCATTCTCCTTAGCAGGCATCATCCTCTACAAAATCCAAATTGTTTTGCTCTGCAACATCCTGAGTGTCGTCCTCCTTATTTACATCATTTATCAGAGGATTCTTTGATTGAGTGCTTTCATCTTGTGAGATAGTTTCTACTAGCCGGTTCTCAATGAGAAACTTATTCTAGATTGCAGTAGTTTCTCTCCTTATTTCACTTACTTAGCCAACCATCAGGCTGTTGATTGTATTTTTTCTCCTGAATTCCTTTTTATTTGCTAGCAAAATTAATCTATCAATTTCCTCAATAGTGATATTGGCGCACTGATTGACCAGTTCACTCTCCTTTATTTTTCTATCCATTTGACTAGTAGAATTTCTCCTAGCATCAATTAAACTGTACAAATATTTTGGAAGATATTTTTCTAATTCAATCAATTATTTACTAAATACATCCATGTACAAAACTACAACTTCCTCAATCTGCCTCTTATCCTTATCATCCATATTTTCATGATATACATAAATGTTTTTCAAATTTCCATCTTTAATAATTTCATCTATTAATTCTTGAGTAGACAAAGGAGGAATAATATGATACTTTGTTTGGGTGGTCTTCATCTTACCAGATTCAATTGCCTTATCCAGGTCAGATTTTATCTTCTTTCCTCGTTTAGGCTTGCTTGCCGGTACAAGATCAGACTTTACCTTCTTCTCCTTCAACCCTTTCTTCTCAGCACTGGATTGAGGTTTCCAAATTACTCTTACAAACTCTCCTTTCTTTGGCACCTTGGGAATGTCTGCATCTAACTCCGTTTCAAATGCCACCAAAGAAATTGCCACATACTCCCTTTAGGGTTTCTGCTTCTTCCTCAAAACACCTTTCCTCTTTGCATATGAATTAGAGGGTTCTAATTCAGTAGGGGGTGTCTTCATCGGAGCGGGAGAAGACCCTGTCACCTCCACTTTGACTTGAATGACTGCAGTCTTTTGTTTCTTCTCCTTTTCAACTACATCCCTCGTAGCTCTTGCAACCCTAACTTTTTCTCGAGGGTGACCTTCCTCAACAAGGATTTCCTCTACTATCTTAGCAACTTCTCTTTTCCTATCCGGTTCGTGTAAATTGGTGTGCAGTTTCATTGATTTTTCCTTGCAAGTTTCAAATCTTTCCTTTTTAGTATCCACCAGAGTGTTAAGAAGGTGTTGTGTGTAGGCATCCAAAGTCCCTGCATCAACCTCATAACCCATTTTCATTATCCACACTATCCGGGGCTAAACCACTTCCATGAGACATTCATCTTTGTTTACCATGAAACAAATTTTCCCGTCACATTTCTTCACAATTTCCTTGGGGAATTTGACCCTTTGTTTCATCTTGTCCTGAAAGGTCTTGAAGAATGCCCACAATGCATAATTTTCTCTCTAAAGCTTGTTAACTTCATTAGCTTTGTCCTAATATTCCATGATCTGAACTTCTTTCTCCTTCAACTTATCCATTGATTCCTTCCTCTTCTCTCTACATACACTTGCTTTATCCTTCAACTCACTAATGAATTCATCAGCAACATTCAATTTCTTCTTCAGGGTACAAATCTCATTTCTAGCTGCATCACGATACTCAAGTGCCACATTGAGTTGTCTTTGAAAACTGAAATCCATATAATCAATCTCCTTAATCTTCCTCAAGCGGTTAAGCTTCCTTAGACGAACTAAGATCTGATACCAATTGTTAGAACCAAAGATCACTGAGAGGGGGGGGGGTGGTGAATCAGTGACCTGTCGGAAATCAAATCCACAAACTTATTCTTTATCCATTGGTTAGCACTGCATAATGGAAAAGAACATAAACATGCAATAAATAAACCACAGATCCACAATGCTGAAATTTTTAGGTGGAAACCCGAAAAGGAAAAAACCACGGAGGGGCTGGAACCCACAATATTCATATAATATGGCCATGAGTATATACATATTACATAAATGGGGAATGCACTTGCATTCAGGCTCACTTCTTAGAGCTCACCGCTCAATTATAATGACCCAGAAGGCTACAATCTTCAGAGAAGTCTTACTGACTTACAATTTGATTACAATGAGAAAATATTGTATAATAAACTTTGAGATAACATCTGACAGTGTAGGAATGAGTTCTGGTTAAGCACTAAGTCTCTGACTGTACTCGCTTTGGAAATACTCTGTTACTATCTTAGTTAGCTACCAAATTATTTGTAAACCAAATGCACATGTGAAACTACGCTCAATCACACCAAAACTGATCACCACAATAGTATTACTCCCAAAACCAATCGCCAAATCAATCTTATATATCCGGTCTTAACATAAAATATATCCTTCAAGTCGACTTCAAGAAGTGTAACGTGTAGCTCCAAGTCGGCTTCAATATCAAATAAAAACATAGCAGTAGACCAAAAGAGTATGATCACATGCTTCCTAAGGATCTTCCCATTCACCAAAAGCATGAGATGAACAACCAAAATCACAGCAATCATTAGAAGTATTTTCAGACCAAAACATTACCGAGATAGCCCTGTTTTACCAATTAGCTGCCTACTGGTTAACTCCTGCTTCAGGATAAGATGAATCACGATTGCCAAATTAAATCACCAAGAAGAGTTACCATCAATGATAACCCTAAACCAATAAGCAACTACCGAAAGTCACCGGATGAGTGTCAATTGCCAACAAACGATGTACGAACTGCAAGATGAACTACACCGTATTCATTGATATATGGTGTAGAAGCTATTTTACCTATTGAGGTAGAGTTGACATCACAAACAAATAAATTTTTTTCTAGGTTTGCAGATTTCACAAATAGATAAAGGTATATTCATATGTCAAACAAAATACTTGAAGGAACTTCTGAAGAAATTTGGTATGGAAAACTCTAAACCGGTAAGTACTCCTATGACTACAACTAATAAATTGACATTGAAGGATGATTCAACTCCTATTAATCCGACAAGATACAAATCTATGATTGGAGGTTTACTGTATTTAACACAAACCAAACCTGATATAATGAATGCAGTATGTATTGTTTCAATATTTTAGAGTAATCCTAAAGAAAATCATGAATCAACAGTAAAAAGGATTTTCTAGTACCTACAAGGAACAACAAATCTTGGTTTATGGTATCCTAAGAATGGAAATTTTGAGTTATGTGCATATACAGATTCTAATTGGGTAGGATATGTAGATGACAAAAAGAGTACCATTGGCAGTGCATTCTTTCTTGGCAGAAGATTGATTTCATGGATAAGCAAGAAGCAAAGTTGTACATCATTATCTACAACAAAAGTAGAATATGTTGCAACCACAACTAATTGTACTAAGGTATTATGGATTAAGCATATGTTGAAGGATATAAAGATAAAATGCAAAGAACCGGTAATAATTTATTGTGATAATTCAACAACAATTGATGTACCAAAGAATCTGGTATTTCACTCTAAGACAAAGCATGTTTCTATCAAGTATAATTTTCTGAAAGAGAATGTTGAAGAAAATGAAGTAAGATTGGTTTATGTTAATAATAAAGAGCAGATTGCATATATCTTTACAAAGCCTTTGCCTAAGGAAACCTTTGAATATCTCAGAGAGAATCTTGGGGTAATTTCCCCACCGAAAGAGACTTAGATGTTGAAGTTTGGCATCAAATCGACATAAACGAATAGAGAAATATTTTTTTCGGCTTTGATGGAGGAGAGCTACTTCTCAGGGGGAGTAGTTAACTATATGATCTACTATTTATTCTAAACTGCTTTGGCATTTGATGTCAAAGGAGGAGAGATATCTATGGAAAAACATTGTACCTTTGGGAAGAGATATAGATTGGGAAGAGATATATTCTTGGAGTAATGTATTTTGGTTTTTGATTTATCGTATTGAACTATCCTTGAGATTGTTGGTTTTTGGCATTTTGATTTGGCATTTAGATATTTTTCCATCTAGTGTTTCCATCAATGCCAAAGGGGGAGATTGTTTGTATTATGGATGTGTTGTATTTTTTTTGTCATTGATGTCAACACTTATCCTTCTGGAGGTTTACATTGTTGATTTGGCACTCTGGCTATATTGGTTTATTGTTGAACCGACACATTGTGTTCATTGGCAAGGTTAGTGACTTATGCATAGTCATTGGTATATGTTCACCAATAGGTTATATGGTTCACCGACAATGATGATGACTTATTATCATCTGGAGACCATTTGATTATGTCGAAGACATGGATTGGATGTTTGGATTTGGTGTTTTGATTATTGGTCTAATTGGGTTGACACATTTGTTGTTACTGACATATAGGTCTATATTATGGACCGGTATACGCTATCTATTCCAGATCAACACGACACGTTATGGAGATGACTTATTATTTGGATATTGTATTAAGGCCGACATCTTGTATCACATCAAGACTTATTTTGTAATTGATTTATATCTTTAGTGAGCCGACCTTAATATTTGGTCTTAGGTTTTGTATAAATGTAAGATCTCATTTGAGAGATAAAATAGGGATATGTAGCTTGGTATGGTATGAGTATATGTCCGAATATTGAAGATCATATGAGCAAATTATAGTGTGAATCACACAGACATCATCTGAAGGTTGAAGGAAGGTATGAAGGTGTTTGTCTGAGCTTAAACCGGTATTGAATCTAGCATTGGAGATGCTACTTTGAAGCAGTACATTGTTATAGGATTTAACCATCCTATTGTAGTCAGTGTGACTACCATCTTGTGATTGAGCAGTGAGCTCTAGGCGGTTGGCCTTTCTACATGTGCGGACCTCATTTGTATACACCTACTATCTATAATAGTATCATTTGATTGTGGGTAAGGTTTCCCACTATGGTTTTTCCCCTTACAGGGTTTCCATGTCAAAATATCTGTGTCATGTGTTGTGGATGTTGTTTCTCTTTGTATTTCATGCATTAAGTTTCACCGGTATTGATATAAACTGCTAATCTGTTTCACTAGAATTAAGTTTGGTTTACTAGCACTAAGTTTAAGTTGGATTAATTTATATTTGGGTCAAAATTCATTGACAATTGATTCACCCCCCCCCCCCCCCCTCTTAGTTGTCCTTTTGGTTCTTAACAAGAGTATCTCTAAAAAATATCATATTCAAGGAAGATCACAGAGTGTCAAGTTTGCAAGAGTTGGAATTATTTGATGAAAAGAGACAAAATTCTCTAAATCACCTACAAGGTTACCAAAACAAAATGAGAAGAAGCTACAACAAAAGGGTGAGACCACACTATTTTGAAGTAGGAGATCTTTTCCTTAAAGAAAAGCAAAGAAACTTAATAGAGCGAGAACGCCTAGGTAAGTTCGAACCTAACTGGTTTGGACCGTTCATCATCACAAGAGTTGTTGGCAATAATGCCTATGGTTTATCCACCATGGAAGGAGATCCACTCCCCGATTCTATGAGTAGTATCCACCTAAAAAGATATTATATCTAAGAGATGAGCATTGTAAATTCAACATTGCATTTGCATATTTCTTTACTGCATTGCATCGCATACTAATCATTGCACAACATGTAGCTGCATATCATTAGTGCTTTTTTTTTTTTTTTTTTTCTTGTAGCTGCATATCATTGCTACTTGTTCATATAGTTGCATCAATAAAACAAGGAAATTGTCCAAATTTATCATCCATTTGCATTCAAAAGAAACAAGGATCGTCTCCTTTCTTAGATATTTGGATATGAAGTTTTTGAGATCCTAAAGTCATTCATTTCCAACATCACCATGTGGTGATGCTTTACCTTTGATTGGGTATAGATTTCACTATTTGTGTCTTGTTAACCCACAATATATCAATTGCTATATCTCACACATTAATAAAATCTCTAATTCATTCTAGACACCTAGTTGATCATATGTGTAGTACCCCGTTTTGATCGGACTTATTAGACTGATTTTGTGTTTCAGTTTACTTTTCAGTTGGCACTTTATTGCTCGTCATTTTGCAGACGTAATTGATATTATTTCATGTTTATCTGGATATTGGATGCATGAGTTACTTTCAGTATTTCAGTATTGGTGATTTCTAGTGTTTCGTGGATTATTGCTCGTACTGACATTTTACTTTATCTAGGTGATGTGTCATATATATGTTGCATGTTTGCTATTGTATTGGATGCAAGGGGACGATTTTCCTTCACTCGTTTTGATGAGACAGGGAACGTCGTGATTCTCTTTCATCGGTGTGTGTGCCGTGTATTCTATATCTATATGCATGTATGTGTGCTTCGGTGATGCAGGATATTGCAGGTACAAGTACCGGGTAGGTACGGGGTATCGTCTCCACCTGGCTTCACAGGTCTGAGCGTGCCTTATATGTCCGATGGGAGTGGAGGAGATAGCTTTTGACCCTAGTCCTTACCTCAGTCTGTTATTGTGAGTGCCGTCAGTCGGTCGTTCATCCCTTTTGTCTGAATTTCGAGTCTTTTTACTTTTCCTTGATTTGCGTGCCTTGGTGGTTCGGTTAATTATTTAAAGTTTAAGTTGTCATTATTGTTGACTTGAGCGATTCATTCCTTATTATGCCTTATGTCTTGAATCAAGCGTAATTGATTAGTTATTAGATTTTAACTGTTAGTTGCTTATTTGGAAAAGAAATCGTATTTAGATCCAACGGAAGAAGTAGAATAGATTAGTTAATTGTTCTTAAATATATGCAAATAAAGTTAACTCATTGCTTTCCTATTTAGTAGAAAAATTGATTGAATTGCTACTTATGAAAATGTAATTTTCAAAAAGAGGAAATTTTCATTTATTTGTTTTGAGAAATATGAAAAGGAAAAATAGAAAAAAAGAAAAGAAAGTCAAATGGGGAATTTTAATGTTTTTTTTAAAAATAGAAATTTTGGCAACCTAGAAAATTAGGTTAAAGAGATTTTCTTACTAAATCATTTTGGAGGAGATTTTGGGGGTTATGCTTATTTTGGAGGAGGAGAAAGAAATTTTGGAAAATTTGCTTGAAGGGTGGATTTGGGTGTGAACTAGCTGGGATTCTTGCTGAAGCATACCATTCTTGCTTGGAAATCAAAAAGGTTGGTTGAATCCTTTCTTATTGCAACAAAAAAAAATAAATTATTGCGCCTTTTAGTTGCCTTGTTGTGTTGCTATCCTTTAGGGTTCCTGGCGGGGCATTACAATATGATTAGTGAAAATCTTATATTTTGCTTCAGTGCTACTGTAATCATCATATCCACATAGGTTTCATTACTTACAAGTCAAGGAAAGAAAATAAAAAGAAATAAGTGATATGCCAATATCCATCTCAAGGCAAAAGAGCAATGACATATAACTAAAATATCACGCATACAAGTGCGACAAAAAAACTTGACTATGGGAACATGCAAATAAATCCATCATTGCTATGGATGCCTACTGGAAATGGAGCAATATTTGAGAGATTATAGTGTATAACCTCATTGGAGCTCTTAAAGCTTGCTGCCAATGACGATCTATCTAGGATGCTTTTGAAGTTAGAGTAATCCACACAACTAGTCATATAGGATGCCAAGGATCTTTAGTGAACACAAGAGATAGAATTAACTCACTTGCACACACATGGGCAAAAGAAGATCAAAGTTTCAAGAATCAATGGGGAAGTTTTTTGTGTCTCCATTTGCAAATCCTAGTCATTAAGTGTGTTAATATGTATTTTCCAAGGGATCTTGAGGATCGATTGATCACTTATCCATGAAATGTTTTGCACCCCCAATTCAATTGGTGTATTAAAAATTCTAAACAAACACATTCATCCTTGTTCAAATAGGAACTGCATCTTCATCTTGCATGTTGCATTAGCATAAGGTCATGCTTAAATATCATTGTCTTCATGAACATTCCGTTAGTCATAATATCATAATATATCTTCATAATGGGGGGCATAACTGAAAAAATCCTAAAATTGAGATAAAGTCCTAAAAAAAATCATAAAAAATCCTGAAATGTCCAGAAAAAAATCCTATAAACCATATAAAGTCCTGAAAAAACTCCTAAAAATCACAAAAAGAAAAAATACCAAAAACATTTGAAAAAAGACTTGAAAAACTTAAACATCGAAAAATAAAAAATAAACCAAAAACATTCACATATGATCCACAAAATCCAAAAACTTTCAATAAAATGTCTCGCAAGAATTAGACACCCTAGCACATATCTAGCAAACACTTCGCATGAAGTTCACAAAGGATAAACTTTATTGTCAAAAATCTGCAACCAAACTGATCAAATTGTCTTATCAATCGTATCAATATCCAAATCAATGTGATCATTATCTTGTCTTAAACATGAGATGATATACTCGAAATCTGACATATCAGTCTTAAACGTGGTCCGCAAATTTCTGAGATCAGACATTATCAACCATCACATCAAAAAATCAAAGAAAAGGCACAACCAGTATAGCTGCCGAGTTTTGTCTCATTTAGTTTTTATCTTTTATCAATTGGTGAAGATCATGTTTCTATGCTACTCAAGGATGTCCAAAAGTGACTAGAGGAGCTATGATGAGCATGATCCTTTTCTTTGTTTGTTGTTTGTGGTGTGAACCAATGAAGTTATGGGGAAATGGTATTATGGGTGTCTATGATAAGAGTGTTCAATATCTGAATGCCACACATACCTCGACTCCTAGCATCATTCCCAGAATGGAGGACTGACTCCTTGTTTGCTACGTGTTTGTTCTTGCAATGAGATATCTTTACATCTTGATTCTTTATACCTCGATGCACACAACTTCATTATTACATAATAAGGCTCAGTGATGATAATGTGATGCACTATGAATAAAGACACAAAGGGTCATTAATCATAAATCATATCATTTCATTTTTATAATCTCATAATGCTAATTGTATCAATCAAGAACATTCTTCATTCAAGTATCTTTTCATTGATCGACCTGATTATTCCTTCTGATCATTCATTCATCTAAAATGGTCTCTTTCATCACTTAATTCCAATCTTTTCATCTATACTTCTTTCATTTCCTCACATCAAATATTTTATCTATCAATCAATTCTTCTTCACTTTCATCACATTTCATCTTTCATCCAATTTTCATCATATTTAATCATTTGCCTTATGCAGGATGTGTCTTTCTTGAAACCAGATGTGTTGATCATCTTTTTGTTATACAGGACGTGTCCTTCCTGAAACCAGACTTGATCTTTATCCTATCAATCTAATCGATCAATCAATCAATCTACAAATCACTCTAACAATTTCTTCTATCCAAACAAACTCATTTGCGTTATCAAGTTAATCATTCTTCATCTTTCATCTAATATTCTTCTTCTTTCGAGAGATCATTCATGCCTTCAATGCACAAACAATCTCTCGAGGGGGCATTATACCCTAAGCTTCACCGGGGCATATTGGGGCAATTTTTTTTTTCATTTTCTTTGAAACAACGTCATTCTGACATTGTCTCAAAGAGGGGAAAATGTAGACACCTGAAAATGTCTCATTAATCGCACACTAATTATTTGTCTTATTTAGTTAAGTAATTATTTAATTCTTTAATTAATCTAATTTATTCTGAATTAACTCAATCATCACCTTTTACATTACTAATTATTTTATTTCTACCCCCTGCATCAATTCATCATTTAACCTCTTTATCAAATACTAATTAGTTAATTAATTGCGATTAATTGCCTTAATTAAATAATATTTATTATTTAATTAATCATATTTATGATGATTAAATAATTTTATTTAAATTATTTAATTAATTAACTTATTCCTCCAATTCCCCAAATTCGAATTTCAACTCATTCCATCTAATTTCATTTTCTCCAATTAACATTTCACCAAATCTAAATTTCAATAAATTTCAGTTAATCTCCTGTGCATTTCATCATTTAAAAATCAAAATGAAAATTCAAATCAAAATGAAAATGAATTTAAATTCAATCTCCTACAACACATGTTGAAAATCAAAATTGATTGATCAAATCAGTTAACTCAGTTAACTCTCCAATCTCCCCTTTTCTCCCCAAATCACCTTTTCTGACTAATCAATCAATTTAGTCTTCTCTTCAATTAATCTAGTCACTTGGCTAATCAATTCAGTCAGCTCCCTAATCAATTCAATCTACTATTCAATCTATCATGTTAACAAATCAATCAATCCACTTAACTGATCAATCAAAATTAGTTATCTATCAATCAACACTCCAGTTCAATTTCTCCCCCCATCACACCTGAAAATCTATAAAAGCAAGGCTTATTTCACAATTTCAATCTAGAATCACTATCTTCAAAATAATTTTCTATCTTATGTAGGAAATCCTAGTGCAACACCTAAGAGCCACCAACATACACAAATCAAAGAAGAGCAATGGAAGCTTTGTTGAATCAATTGAGGGAGTTTATTTAGAGTTTTGTTATTCAATTGATTTAAGAATTATTTCATTTTCATTTAGGAGTATTTCTAATTAGATTAGAGTTGTGATGCGCTCTTATAATTTGATTGATGATGATTGAATTTACGCCTGAAAACAAACACCATCTATCCACAAAATTAAAAATTATCAATATCATATCGAAATTTCTCATAAGTTTTCTAGATCTTGTATCCCTTATCTCTAATTTGTTTGTTTGTTAGGAAGTTTTTCTATCTAAAGTAGCATGTCAAATTATCCCATCTTCACTTATATATAGATCATCTCAAGAGCTCGGGCTAATCTTAAGTTGATATATTCACCCACTAGTACATTTGGAGCAGTTTTCCGACGACCGTTTGTCGAAACTCAAAAAACTAAACATCAAAATTCATACGTATTCAGGGAGAAAATTCTCGTTGCTATTTTTTCGTCAGTGATTTCGACGATGAGATTCACGTCGATATTCTGATGCCACCACATCAAAAATTTCTATGCACCCACAAAATGTTTTTTTGACGAGGAGACGTCGAAATTCCGACCTCATTGCATCCTTTATCGTCGTAACATTTGCCGATGCATTTTAATTTTGCTAGTGTCCATCAGGATAAGTCTTACTGATAGCTTCATCGGCTATCGACAAGACATGATTTCTCCATTGCTGCTAGTGTGTATTTTGCCGATGGACCATCTTCAAAGAGATGTCAGAATTTCGATGATTACGATGATGAACAAGGTTGCATCCTGTGACATTTTTGTCTTCGCAGGTATGGCAACATTGTCAGTTGTCTTGTGGTGTTCGTCGGAATTCCATCCTTCCCCAACATTTAAAAATAAATAAAAAATCCCTACTGCTTTTGTCTACATTGATGACCCTTTATTGCCATAACCTTTGCCGATGCATTTTATTTTTTGCTAGTGTGCATCGGGATAAGTCTTACCGATATCCTCATTGGCTATTGGAAATACAAGATTTCTCCATTGGTGCTAGTATGTGTTCTACCAATGGACTTAAACAGTGTATGCTATCCTCATCACATGCTTCTACTTGTCTGTGTTACCATCGTGTTGACTTTTGCCAATTATAAAGGATTAATATCAGCAACACTTATATCAGTGAGCTTACAAAGGATTAAGCACAATAGGTACTTCATTATCAGAAAGATAAAGATGAAATAGCTACAAGAATGCATGAGAATACTTATCATAAGGAATCATAATAGTAAATACCAAAAATGTCTTGCAACCAGTACATAAAGCATTCATAAATAGTCATATAGATAGTCATATTGTTGTTTAAAAATACCATCAAAGGAGGATATTATAAAGATAGAGACCTAGAACTCAGTATGTAGTCATGGATAACAACATAGGGTTAGGTATAGTCCTAGACCTTGTTTAAAGGACAACATGTGATAGTGCACGTGCCTAAGGAAAACTCTACAAAATAGTGAGAAGCAAGACTATCAAGAACAATATTTCAGTCTTAGGCATACACAACTCAAGGAGGTAATGATTAACAAAGAAAGAACTTAGAAAGATATATCTAGTCATAAAAGATAATTATTTGAGTTGGAGACATGAGAATATTGTAGAACACAAAGTAGATAGTGCCATCATAAGGTGTACACTCCATTTAAAGGCTCCAAACTTAAGGGAAATACAAGGAGATTCCATAAAAGCCTTGCCGCAAAGAAAATCAAAGACAAAGTACAGTCATAGAGAGATAAGAAGATCAAGTCTATCAAAGAAAAAAAAGAACTCAAAGGCATTCAAAGATGTAATAGTCATAAGGCATGCACATATGATCAATACAATGGTGATATGTTGCAGACCAGTAGTGAGGAGTGAAGAAAAAGGACTGTGATAGAAATCAGGCTCTAAATATAGAGCCACATGACAGTATGTTTGAGATTAGACAATGCAACATGGAGATATGATCACTTTCTATGAGAAATGAAAGTGGAGTCATGATAGTATTTTTTAGTAGATTGGACTATCATAAACATGCACATGGAATTGACTAAAGGGTGGGAGTTTCAGTTAAGTGAGCTTCAAGTTAGAATGCAAGTTCTTAGTATCATTCATCAGTTCAGGCATTAGTTTTAAGAGAAAATGTGGATTTCAAGTTCATCATCAGTTTGAGGCCTAAAAAGGTGGAGTTTTGAGGATAATTTCATCAGTTCTACATCAGTTAGAAGCCCCTCATAGGTCTTACATTGGATAAGATGGCTTTAGATAATTTAACAATTAAGTTACCGATTTGGGTACGCATATGGATACGAAATCGGGTATCAATTCATATAATAATAATAAAAAAAATCCATGGGTATGGGTATGGGTACGTCTGTACACACACACACATATATGACATAAAATCTACTCCAATGATATAAAAGCAGCTGAGAGAAAATGTAATCTTGAATTTATTTAGTTTATGAGAGACTGAAACAAAATCAAAGTAAACACTCATATAGTGAATTGCATAGATGTAGAAACTGATTTGATTAATGATGCTCAATTAGGTCTTGAAACCCTTAGAAAAATATTAACAATACTGCATCTAGTCATCAAGATAGTAGGACGACAAAATCTAGTGATAAATAATGCCACTATAACTATTGGAAGATCTCAAAGCTGATTACTAATCAATATGATAACCAGTTGACCAATAAGAAATCACTAATAGAAATTTCACATCCTTATGATAGTATGAAGAAATCAACAAAAATAGAAATAAAGATTGGATTGCACCAATGATGACAGGCTGTGTATTTATGACAATTGCAATTTGAATAGTAGTTTGGGTCAAATCACACCCCTTAGTAGGCTCTAATACCATGTTAATTTTAGTAATCAGATTAAGAGTAAATAACAAAAACTGAGAATGCAACACATCATAGAATAAGAGCAACACACAAGAACACAACAGTACCCTGGGAAGACCTCCCTCTTGGAGGAAAAACCCAACAACACTATTTAGATTTGATTATATTAATGTTTGAATGTAACTAATTACAAGTACACCCACCTAGGGCTTGACAAAATCAACTTATCTAAATTACAAGTTCTTATCAGAACTTGACCAAATCCCAATCACTTATAGGGTAGTCTCTAGGGCAGATATCCTTTACTCAGAATTCACCACCAAGTAGGGAATACTTGATCAGAGGTCTCCAAAGTTGCACATTGGATGAACTCATTCAACTAGATGATATTCATTGCTGATGTCCAATGTCAGATCTTTGCTCTGCTGATCGCTTGTCTTCTTAAGGATTTCACAAATCTCAAGACATTGTTGTTGTCCTTCAATATGTATTTGTTGAGCCTTGGATAGATTTGCTAACCTCCAAGGAAGATTCACTGACATTGCAGAAGGACTCACTAATCTTCAAGATAATTTGAATATATGTGAAAGGCTTCAACTTGCATTGAATTTATATGAGTTACAATGCCTTAACTTTGCTAGGCCGGCCGTATGAAAATTCCTGCCAAAATATAAACAAATGATTTAATTTTACAACTTACAAGTATAGGTCGTGACCTATTTACAAGTTACATAATTTTGGTGCCAAGCCATATTTTACATAATGTTTACACATCATACATGCAAGTCACAACATGTTATATATGACAAATTTCTACTTCATGAAGTCATAGCCAATGTATAACAACTATCTAGAGTTTAACTAGATACATCAAGAATCCCATCAATTACCAGAACTCAATTGGATCTGCAAAAATCAGAGTTAGTTGTAGAAGCACTGCAATCCATCATTCAAGATATCAATTCATTGGATCCTTGACATACTTCTAACTCTAGAGAGTAATGTATTAGGCCTAGTTTTATTTCAAAATTTGAAACTAACTTAGCTTTTCAACATTAAACCGTTAGGATCAACATCATGCTTACAAAATCCTAAGCTTATAAAATATTGTCAATCATTTCAGCAAAGCATTTTACTGAGGATTGTAGGGAACATAGAACTCCCTCTTAATCCTTAATATAAACTATGACAACCAAATCTTATGATGATTACATAATATAAGAATCCACTAAGGAAAGCAACCATCATAAGTTTTCATAAATCAGAATGAGAAATGCTAATTTCCTTTTCTCTTACTTTCACTTTCTATGAAAAGGACCCATAGCATAATCATTATGAACATGGCACACCTTCAACCATCTTCTCAAGTGAAGGAATGAGTTGAAAGCTTGTATAGGGTCTCATGTCTATTCTCAAGCTCCCTTTGAAGCTCGAAGCATAATAGTTCAAGAATATCTCGAAGAGAAACATCAATGTTAGAATCAAACATGATACAACATCCCAATAGAATGAATTAATAATAACATGAAAATTCATGAGCATGATTCAAATATAAAAGAACTTATCTCTTTATTGGCTAGTCGTCCACACAATCCACCAACATTCTTAAGCTGTTCCATTTTCAAACCCATGGATCTCTGATGGCAACGTGGATTTTGACCCTTTCCATCACACATCATCTACCAATAGTCATGCATTTTATCTCGATTGCATTGATATGTGGTTGTTTTCTCATACAAATTGACGACTTCAAGGTGAGTGACTATATACAATTTGAACTTAGGTTGTGCCATAGATCGCTAATTCTAAAATCAAAATCGCCCTTACCAAAGTTATTGATTGTCAAACATAAATCGATGTGTCCAGGATTAGTTTGCTATGTGCATGGAGATGAATTCATAAATAACCTTGTGAATTGCCTTAATTCAAATTGGTGGCTCTCTTTGGTTGATAAATTTGATATAAATTCAATGTTCAAGCCAATATATCCACTAACTTCTCAATGAGAGAAAACTGTACATCAATAGTCCAAGGAATATGAAGATTCTCACTATCATCAATAGCTCTTCCTAAATGAGGTCATTGTGATATAATATGATCAATTTGCATAATTCGAATACCTTCAATCATAGTATAAAACTACACTACATTCTTTACCAGAATGTAAATTATTTTCCAAATATTGAACAAATAATAGGAAGATAACTGCGGCAAAAGAACTGAGAATGTCATATGTTGATCACACCTGATCATATTATCATATTATTGAATTGTAGTTAAATAGTGATTGATCAGAAAAACTAAAAAAAGTGTATGTCTTTAGAGAAGCAATGTACATAAGCCAAGTTGTCTTTCCAGCCAATGCGCGAAACTAATTAGAAGGAATACAAAATAATTATGTAAGCACCAACCACTCAATTGAAGAGACACATTGTATAGTTGAGCACAAACATATGATTGATAAATACCAAAAAAATTGAGGCCACAAAATCCCCATGCTGGAAGCGCCCACATCATTCTAGCTGAATAATATCTGTTCAATAGATACTTCTGTTCTACATTGTTCTTAGGTTTCATCATCAAGAGATTGAACAAAGTCTCAAGTATATTAAGCTTTTATGAAAAGAAGGCAGAAACTAATCAAGCATTAAGATTTAATAAATGTTTACTTCAAAATGTAATAGGAAGTGTTCTCCATACAAACTAAATATCATATATTTGTCACGATGAATGAAGAAGAATAGACCACTATATATTATATGTTTCCAGCTGACGTTCTATACTTCAGAATTTAAAAAAAAAAAAAAAAAAAAAAACTCATTTCATTCATCTTTCAATCTTCCTATTTATGCTTTATAATATCCATCAGGATACTGCAAGTGATATTGGTAATATTAAGTATCAAGAATTAATGACATATTCAGTTCAATGCATCAAGGCATCATCAAAATTTATATTAGTAACATTATTGATATTTGGATCATTGCATATAGCAAATCACACCATGAATTTGGGTTAAGAATAATGTTGTGAGATATGCATACTCAAAGTAGAGAATAATAGAATACCAACTTCCATAACTTGAACTAGGGTTAGAACAAATTCTTAACACAAAGATGAAGCTCGAACTAGGGTGACCGTTACAAACCCTAGGATGAAAATTATACAAACCCTTAATAAAATACAAGGAATACTAGGGTTTGAAGCTAGAAGAGAACAAATGCACAAAATCAACATATGAAAGCACTCTTTGATGAGATAGTTAACAAACAAGAAAACCTTGTGCTCTAGTTAAGACCCCAACTAGGGTTACAAAACAAAGTGCTAAAAGAACTAATACCAAAAACAACAAAGCAAACATATACAAATCCTCAAACTAATCGAACCCTTCTTAACATAAGCAAATAAGTGAGAGTAGAGGAATAAGGACACCTGTATTCGAAGACTTATTTGAAACCTTCATACATTTGTTATGGCACCATAGATGCCCTCAATATTCAAGCTATTATGTTGTTGAAATATCTGATATAATCAATTCTCGGGAATTTTGCCAAAGCAGGTACCATTACACAAAGTGAACAAGAGAATGCAAGGAAAACAAAGGAACTTGCAAAAAAATCTTGATGACAATAACAAAAGGACCAACCTCTTGTACAGTTGCTGCCAAGTATATCTGCAACAATTGTGCCTGCTTCCCTCCAATTTTTGCACCTTGAGCCCACGTATAATGATGGCACGTAATTACTTTTTTTTTTAAAATACCACGTGTTCATCAAAATTCTGACGCGAAATACAAAATTTGCACTATCGGCAAAAGTCAACCCAATAGTAACACACAAGTAGAAACATGTGATCAAGATATAATACAATGATGAAGTCTATCGACATAAAACACACTAGCAGCAATGGAGAAATCTTGTATTCCCAATAGCCAATGATGTTGTCGGTAAGACTTATCCTGATGGACACTGGAAAAAGAAAAACACATCGGCAAAGGTTACACCGATAAAGGGTCAAAGCTTATGTTGAGGAGACATAACGTATTGGGAGGAGCTGCGTCGAGGGAAAAGACATCGGGGAAATTATGATCATCGACTGAATTCATTTTAAGCTATCTCGATGCCCGATGCGACTAGCGGGATAACTCACACCAATCAGCAGGAAGAGAGGTCATCGACTTATATTATCCCGACGAGTAAGAAGAAATCAAGAGGCTGTGAAAATAATCGGACCAACATATGTCGATCAACAGGTAAACGTGTTCATCATAATTCCGACATGAAATACGAAATCTGCACTATCGACAAAAGTCAACCCTATAGTAACACACAATTAGAAGCATGTGATCGGGATGGAATACACCGATAAAGTCTATCGGCATAACGCACACTAGAGGCAATGGAGAAATCTTGTATTTCTGATAGCCAATGATGCTATCGGTAAGACTTATCGCTATGGACATTGGCAAAAGTAAAACTCATCAGCAAAGGTTTCGACGATAAAGCGTCAAAGCTTATGATGAGGAGACATAACGTATCAGGAGGAGCTACGCGAAGGGAAAAGACATCGGGGAAATTATGCCCATCGCTTGAATACATTTTAAGCTGTCTCGATGCCCGATGAGACTAGCAAGATAACTTGCACCGATTAGCAGGAAGAGAGGTCATTGGCTTATGTTATCCCGATGAGTAAGAAGAAATCAAGAGGTTGTGAAAATCATCAGACCAACATATGCCGATCAATAGGTAAAATCTATGAAATTTTAACACATCAAAATTCCGACGAACACGGGGTAATTTTTGAAAAAAAAAAACAAATTAATCCGACAAAGCAAAAGAAATCCCATATCTCGTCGGAAATGCTCATCAAAAAATTGCTCCAAATTCGACAAGGACTTCTAACAAACACCATTGTCGTTGGCATTCCAACGAATGTGGGCAAGGTATAAAAAAAAAGGAAATTTGATGCAAATTGCATTGTAAAATACGACAAAGCAAAAGAAATCCCATAGTTCGTCGTAAATCTTTGTCGGAAAATGCACCCAAATGTACTAGTGACCACTATCCATTTATTTTGGCTCATTAGTCTAGTTCAAGTATAACACATCATACATTTTGATCCGCATTATGTAAGATCCAGATTCTACTTAGACTATTTTGGTTTCATCCAAGCTTATCACCCATTAAAAAAAAATATCCAAAACATCTCTTTTTCCAAACAAATCATAGTCTTTCTAGGAAAGCTGAAAATTATCACATTTATACACTCTCTATTAAAGGTCTTGATAGTTCTACATTACTGGCACTATATTCCAACACATGAAACAAATTGAGTCTCATAAATTTTAGTACACACATAGTAGAATGTACAAAAAATCCAAATTGACAAAATATTTCTACATCCTCATCTCCGTTCGTATCAAGTGGGTTTCAAACTTGACCACCACCTAGTGTTGAGGCTAGACCCAATATAGGCAATGTTAGGGACTTGACACCAGATGAATTGGTAGAAGCATAACATGATGATAATGCTATAAATCTTGTAGAATCCCTTCTTTCAAAAAATCATGATCAATATTTCTTATTGGTAGCACAACAAAGGGAGACACTGCCTTACATATTTGATACCACCCTCATCCAAGATGTCACCAACAAATTCTCACCACAAACCATAGGGGAAGTAAGATAATGTCACAATAAACCTACCTTATCATACAACCACCAAGAAACACCTCTATACCACAACAAATAACCAACCCTTTTACTTAAACATGAAAC
Organism: Cryptomeria japonica; assembly: GCF_030272615.1. Lineage (NCBI taxonomy): Eukaryota > Viridiplantae > Streptophyta > Pinopsida > Cupressales > Cupressaceae > Cryptomeria > Cryptomeria japonica. Next base: position 366,937,133 of record NC_081414.1, on the reverse strand, counting down.
ATTATAACCTAGTAAATTCTCATCACCATTACCAAATAAATAACACGAACAAAATCAAATAGGTATCTATACCTCCCATAAACAATCAAATTTCTGCTCTACACCCTACAAGTTACTAATCCACTATACAAATAAAACTCCTCACTCAACAACAGATCACTTCCATTACCATGAGTAATCCACCAACATATTCACGTGTATCTTGCATTTGCCAAGAGCCAACATCAAACATACACACTAGCATCTGCATCTCTCAAAATCAAAACATCGTGAGACAACCATAAAATATTATTTCACAATCCCAAGGTACCATGCGACAAACTCAAAAAAATCACTCCATCAAATTTCAACACCATATCACAACCTAAACATTGAAACATCATCCCACCAAAGTATAACCCCATATTACACCCTCAATACATTATCACTCAAATCAGAACAACATCCCTAGAAATAAAAACATAACCCCATCTCAAAACATCAAACCACAATAATAGCAAATCATATCATGAATCCCCTTTGCCACATCAAATATAATGCCTCTGCAGTTTGGGGATGTGGATAGCTTGTTGTGTTGTGTTGTGAGTTTGGTTCTAGAGATGTTGAGATGTTGAGATGTTGAGATATTTTTGGGTGTCTTTATGAGATGATGTGCGTGGACCATTAGTCATTTGGTGATTGTATTGTAATGTGTACATGCATTCTAATTTTCTTAATCCCTTGCAAGGGCCTAATGTATTTTGTGTTATGATATATTATGTGATGTGAGTAAAATGATGCTATACTCAACATTAACCATGCTTTAAGTTAATGATGTTCCAGATGTTGTTATAAATTAAATGTGATGTTGAAATTAAAATGGATTGTAGGAGGGAACAATGATGTGATATGGCTTAGTATGGTTGAGATACTAATATTGATGCTGAAATAAAATGTTAACATGATTAGTTATTTTAAATGCAATAAGATTATATTATGTGATTTGACCCATTTGAGAAATTGTATGTGCTTCAACTATTTATATATATGCACATGTACCTATTGATGGGTGTTTTGACACTCTCACCAACAGGTAGGTAGAACATGAATTCACACACCACCTCTCTTGAAAAGCAATCAATCTCGAAAGATTGACAACTCTAAGGTCTCTGTAGTCGGGTCACGACGACGTTGGGTAACTCGGTGGTTGACATAGTTGTACCTATTAAGGGGCCCGCTGATTCGAAATTTTCAGATTCATCTGCATAAGTTAGAAAACTAAACTAAAAGTAAGCTAACCGACAAGAAGGAAATAGAAAAAGATAAAGGGGATGCAAGAGGATGACAAATATTCAATATTCATTCCATCTAACAATATCAACTAAACCTGGAGGAAATTGGAGTATTCATACATCATCATGCAAATCAACAATTAAACACACTAACGAAGCCAAATTCAAATATTGAAATTACTAAACCACATTTGTATCACCATTAACCACCGTTGAAATGCATAGATCAATGAGAAATAAACACGATTCTCTTCAATTTCAAGAAGTTAAACCTGACAAAATGAGATTAAACATTCACCATATGAATGAAAACAATTGAAATAAACAAGAAATCAAATTAAATTTCATAAGTTCGCCTTCGCATGAGGATAGTCATTCAACAAAATTGTCACATTGAATGTTTGATTTTTGTTTACATCAGGTTGCTTTCATCTACACTAAGATGAAAATGCAAAGGGACAACTATCTGGAATGACCTTCAACTACTTTCCAAAATTTTTCCAACTCCTAAGCTATTCCTAAGTTCTAAATTCCTAATTATGAAAAGTCTGATTTCAGAATTGTTAACCCCTTACAATGAGCTTTCAGCTCCAATTTATAGATATTTTCAAAAAATCCCTTTTTACAAGTAGCAGATCAAAACTCCCAAATTGTGGATGCAAGCACCAAGTTTCCTTTTTGCAACTAAAAATCAGCTTCAGTTAACCATGCAATCTTGTCTCTATAACAATAGCTTTCCAATTTCAATGTCAAGTTCGCCTTTAGTTTGATTGCATATTAGGTCCCCCAAATCTTGGCAACTCTCCCTTTTGTGCTTCAAGTAAACTCCAGTTCAACATTTGTTCCAACTTATCTCCACTTCATTCCAACTTTATTTCCATGATTTGCAAATCTAATTCATTTATAACTTGCCCATTAAAACAATAAAATAATTAACTCATTTCTTAAATATACCAATTTATAAATTCATAATTTAAACTAAAAAGTTAATTTTATTGTGAATTTTAAAATAAAATAATTTAAATCTTTTAAATTAAATAAAAACAATATTACTACAAGATTTGAATCATTATAAAATAATTTTATTAAATTTTAAAATAAATTAAAATTCAATAACTCCCTTCATGATTATCAATTTTCTATGGTGGTTCCCCCATCTTCCACTTTTCCTCCACACAAATTAAACATCATTAATTTACCAAAAAGGATAGACTTAAATAATAAATATTTAAAAATCTAAAAAGTTTGATCTAAATCCATTTCACTTTTAAATCACCCCTTTTCAAAAAGAAAGATTACATGAAAAGAGATTTAAAGAAAATATTTCAAAGAAGGAACGTGAGACATGAGAACCATGAAATGTTTACAAAGACAATTAAATTTCTTTTCACTCATCGAAATCATCCCATTCGCCGATCAAGGATAATGATTTTGCGTTATTGGGAGTTCGGGGTTCCGGGGTTCCAGATTTGGAAATGTTTCATTTTATTTTCCTTACTTCCAAAGCAGGGTTAGAGCTATTTTGGACTTGAAAACTTTAAAAGTTTTAAAATTTATTCATTAAATTTAAAAAAGAATTTAATTTTATTTTATTTCTAAAGATAATCATAATTTTAACTTTTAAATTCAATCTTATTTAATTTATAAGAAATTTCAAGATTTAAATTAAATTTAAATTTCAAGATGATTATGAATTAAAATAAACTAAATTTAAACTTTAACTTTATAATTAACTTAAGATTTATTCCAGCTTATTTAAAATTTATAAAAATTAACTTTAAATATTTTTTTTTTGATCGGTAATTTTTGTAGTATATTAATTCAGAGATAAAAGATATACAACCACCAGCATCCATAGGCCATTTAAATGTTGTAAACAACGACCCAAAATATCCACAGTCATAACCTATTCTACAACCATAAATATGCAAAACCAAAAGAGGAACCAGTCTTGTGCATCTCCCGCACCAAATATTACAGACATATGGCTAAAAATAGCTAATAACAGTATATTAAAAGAGCATGGAAAAAACAATGGCCAAAAGGCCACTCACTCGCTCTCACTCTGGTTCACCTTCTCCCCGTCCACCTTATTAGCCGAAGCTTTACCCCTTGCCGCTTCGCTTTTCATCTTTGGAATGCATTCCAAGCATCCAAAGTCGGGGTCTCCTTCCAAACTCGCTAGCAATTGAACAACCCGCCCTTCCTTGAACCTGTCTCGCAACTCCCTCCCAACCTCCATCCGCGCCACCACCTTTAAAGCCTTCAAGACTTCATCTGTCCTAATGAGTTTTACACAGAGCTTCATGGATTCCCAACCAATGCGAGCTCGTTCGCGACATTGGTCCTTTATGTCATCCTTCGGTCCACGAACAAATGACAACAACTCCTCCTGGCCATCACCCTCCTTGATGCGAATACTGTCTGGGGCACTACCCACTCCAGAATGGAGTCGAGGTTGATTAGATACTCCCCATCAATCAATTTTGTGAGAGTGAGTATGATTTTCTCCACCTCCGGCTCAAACTCGCATGCCCATGCCAAAATCAGTGAATACACCTCCATGTTCGTCCGGTAGCAAAAATGGATGTGCGACACCTCTTCTCCAAGCATAAGGCATGCCACACTCCACATTTTCTCCTCCTTGCACCTGAAGAGCCCCTGCATCCTCTTCTCTGATACTTTGCCCAGGAACGACACCAACTTCTTCTCGGTTCACAAAGTGAAATTTGCTTCCATGAAACCTGCACAAAGTATTCACTCCAGCTTCTACAATACAAATGACATAAAAACCATTAAATATTACACTAAATACAAATGTATCCACCAGCTCGTAAACCAAAGGAATTAAATTCCTCCGCCGTCATTTGAGATGGGTAATAAATGCAGGTGTGGTGGCGTAAAGGCCATGAGATTGCACGAAAGATTTGCTACACTCCACCACCTTCTCTAAAACGTGTTGTCTGCCATGGACGACTGCCACTTTTAATAGAAAAAGCTAGCTCACGGATGTACTTGCCATAACGGGCTTCCTTGCGTGCATGTTGTTGGCTGCATATTTCTAGGACTGCATTTAAGACAACTTCCACAATCTTCCATCTCCATTCCACCACTTGGCCATATGACTATCCATGTCGCAGCCAATATTGGAGAGTAGATCTGCCACTACATTTGCACCTCGTCTGATGTGGGAGACACGAAATTCCTCAAAAGATCTGAGTTTCTCTCAGATAATAGACACCTAACAAGATAATTTCCAGGATGGAGTGTTGCCTTTAGTAATTGCATTAATGACCACCTGAGAGTCTCCTTCCAAATGCAACCGTTGGACTTTCATATTTACGGCCAACTCAGTTGCCAGAAGTGTCGCCTGAGCCTCCGCTTCATTATTCGTACCATCCTGCAGATGTCGTGCTCCTTTGAAAAGGATAGATCCTTTATCATTCCTTGCCACTACCCCAACACCTGAGATTCTCAGATTTCCTCTAGAAGCACCATCGAAATTTATTTTTATCCATTCCTTGCTAGGTGGCTCCCATATGGCCTCCCCTTTATCTGATGAAGGATTAGCCCCCAAAGACCCATTAACGGGGTTAATTAACTTTAAATATTAAAATGCAAATAAAAACTTACATTAATATTTTTAATATGTTTAAAATTTAAATTGATTGAAACTTTAACATAGTTAAAGTCTAAATTAGTTTTCAATTTTAAAGTAACCAAAATATTAATGTAAATTGTATGAATTTTAATACTTAATTTTAATTGAAATAAATTTTAAAATTCATTTTTTTTTGGAATTATTTGATTTTTTGTTGTTGTTGTTTTCAAAGGGTTTTTCAAATTTTTATTTATTTTTAAATTCTTTTTGGATTTTTGACGTTTTCCGATTTTTTGGATTTTGGTATTTTTTTGTTTTTTAGGCTTTTAGGGTTTTTTATTTTTATTTTTTAATTTTGCGGATCTTTTATGCCTACGCTAAGCCTACAACCAACAGAAGTCGAAACAATCGACGATGACAACGACAATGATGATGAACAAGAAGACGAACGCACGACGAAGACGAAACAACGACCAACAAGAGGATGCATAGACGACAACACGCAACGACACAAAAACGGCTTCGGGGTTCCAGGGTCCCGAGGTTCCGTGGGGTCAAAAGGAGAACGACCTCATAACTTCGAAGTTTTGAAACTATGAAGAAATAACAAACAAAATGAAGAGAGAACTCGAGATTCTGAAATTCCGAGATCCCGAGGCTCCAAGAAGCAAGCACGAGACTTCACGACTCCAAGATTCCGGAATTCCGAAATCAAACAACGAAGTGACACTTTGGGATTCCGGAGTTCTGAAGTGTCAAAATGGAAAACAACGAAGACTTCAGAGTTTCGAGAGTCCGAAATTCTGAAGTCATACAAAGAAAAAGAAACAAAACGCACTTTGGGATCTCGGGGTTCCGAAGTACGAAAGAAAAGAAAACAGGACAAATACAAAGCGAAGCAGAAAGGGGGCCCCAACTCGGGAAGCAAAAAGTTGGGGTGTGTTATGTAGGGCATAACAATACCCTTGATGTGTGTTGAGTGGTTGTAGGTATTGGGTATTGACTCCACCTGGATCCATAGGTCTAAGCGTACCCTCCCTAACAATGGTTAACAAAAGATAGCACACTAGCCAAATTATCATTAAATCTTACCCATCATGCTTAATTGAGTGCAACTTCCATGTTACTAGTATATATATTGATTACTATAGTTAGTAATGTATGAAACATTATTATCCCTTTGTGGTTGAGCAGTTAAGAGTGTTTGTGCCAGAGTTTACTTTAGTGGCGAATATTTGCCATGGCCGAATATTTCATGTTGGCGACATGGAAAATGGCGAATATATTGTATCGACCGGGGGTGGCCATGCCGCCAAGAATTTATAAATATTAGTCAAATGTACGACCCAATCACCCATTGTTTTATGTAATGAATTGTATCTATGTGAAGATTTCGCCAATAGAATCCACGTTTTCCACAAGGTAAATTCAATTTTTTCGCCTACACCCTCTGAGGTTGCCTTAATAGACAACCATAATTCACCAATAGCCATATAAAAATTTATTTGCCAGGAGGACCCAATTCGCCTGGCATTTTGCAGACACGTGTCTCCATTCACCCCAATTTTTGTCAACTCTATTATATTTGCCAATTAATTGGACGACCCATAATCACCTCAGAAATTACATAAGACGTGTTATAGTTAAGGAAAATTCGCCAAATATTTGTATACCATATAAAATTCCTACCGGATTTGCCAAATAAGGATTGGTATAAATACATTCAAAGATCAGATCTATCTCTACACAATTTGGTTGGTTATGGGCTCTCAATCCAGATCAATAGCGAAGTTTCAGACCAGGAACAACCATTGTTGCTGACTGCATTGGCGATTGCTAGTGACCTAAAGGTGAGTGATCATATTTTTGAAGTGTTATACTATTATTCTGAATTCATCTCTATCTGTTTGCATTGTTGAGTTCATTCTTATTCAGTGGGGACCTGTCAGTGGTCACCCGGGAGACCTTAGACATCTAGATTGTAGGTCGTAGGGCCAATGAATCATATAGTCTAGTCTATTATTACTTCTAGCCAATGAATCATATAGTCTAGTCTAGTCAGTGACAAGACATTAATAAATGTTGATACTCGATTAGGATTCTCTTCAAAAATTTGGGCCAAAATAAAACTTCAGCCATCAATCTACGATCATCAAACGATTTTAAATCATTGATGGAGTTTAGGTATGTGTGACGTGTCGATGAGGTCGTGCTTATCGATACATTGTGCAGAGTCTGGACTCGATATGATGTTGCATTAATTAGATAACATAAATGGCTATTAATAGATAACAAAAATGGCAATGAATTTATGAAATCGCCAATAAAATATTTATTTTTCCATAAATAATGAAATATTAGCCAATAAAATTAAATAATTTTCAAATTGTAGATAGAAATTTCCAATACACTTAAATAATTTTTCCTTCGGAGTATAACTTTTCGTCCATACACATATGTTTTTTCCTTTAAATGACAAACATTCACCTCCTACATTATATATTTTCCCCACACAATAATGAATTATTTGCCAGGATTTTATGGAATTTAAATCTCCAATACAATTTTTTTTGTTTTTTGAATTTGCAATTTTTTTCACCATCAATATGAAATCCCTCCCCCCCCCCCCCCCAAAAAAAAAAGAAGTCTAATTCGCCATGATTTTACACTTTTTCTCGTGTGGTGGGGGTAGTTTCTTAAAGTTATCCCTGGTTTGTGCATATATGTTTATTTGTAAATTGTTGCCAATTGTAATGTGAAAATGGATTTTAATGGTTTTTATTGCTATTTAAATACTTTAGAATCAAACATGCCTTATGTGTATTCATTTTATTGACATTTGCATAATTAGGGCATATGGGTGATTTTGAGAAATTAACATGTTATTTCCTTTATTTGTTTTTATTATTTTTCAAAAATTTATTTGTTAGTGGAGTTTTATTTGAGAAAATTAGCTTATCTTTTACACAACTTATTTTGGGATTTTTGAGCTTTCAAAACCCTCCTACACTTGGTTTTTCAATTTAAGATTTGGGGAGTAATTTGTTGGAGATTTTTTGTGGGCAGTTATGCATTGGATTAGGAATATGCTCAAGATTATGTTGCCCTATGGATTCAAGGATTTGTTGCAAGTTTTTGAAGTTATTTCATCTTTAATTTTTGGTGCAAAATTGAGGTAAGAAATAACTTTATATATGTTTACTTGTTTCAATTATGGTTGCATTTGACTCCTTGAGTCAAAATAAACATTTTCCCTTTTCAAACCAATTCATTTCATATTTAGTTTTTTGTGAGGAAATTTGAGAAAACAATATTTTTCAAATGTTAACATGCCAAAATTTGGATGGAATGGTTAAAATCTGAATTTGATTTTAGAAATTTGGTGTTGGGTAGATAGGATCCAAAAGAGTATTCTTACTTTTATGATATTTTAACTTTGAAAATTTGTTGTTCCTCAAGCTCCTTTAATGGTGAATGTTAATACTCCTTGGTTTTTGGGAAAATTAGAAATTTGGTTTTTAAGTTGATTTTTTTATATCTGATATTCAATTATATTGTAGAATGATGGAAATTGTGTATGAAAATTTGAAATTGGATTGTTTTGGATCACGTATCATGTGGATTGAGAAATTTTGCCTTTATTACAAATATGGCTCATTTTGGTGAAAAAATTATGAAATGAGAAGTTTGATATCTTTGGATTTTTTATTTATTTTTATTTTGGTTTTGATGAGCTTAAAGTAGGTCTTATAGACAATGATGGGAGTGGCATCAAAAAGGGGTTGATGCACAAAGGGGTAGATAGGGTACAAATCATTAGGATATTTTTTTAATAAGTGAAAACTAATGACACACAATTAAAATGAACCAAGATAATTTGATGCCTCTTTAATTCCTTGAGGGTTCATATAGGCTAAGGATTGCTTGAGAAGACATGCCCACTCATGGAGTACTGGGACTCGCTCTAAAGATACATGCTTGCTCATGATGCACTAGGAATTGTATGATTAGGGTTCCTCGTTTGTATGAAAGGACTACTCAATTTTGTGTGAGCCATCGCTTTGAGCTACATGATGAAACTTGCTACTCTTTCTCTTTAACACCTAACCCTATAGTTTGAGTAGCACCTGGAAGATGTTTTACCTTGTTGATGTTGTTTCATTGATGATAATGTGATAACCATGTATGTTGGCCTATGATGTTGTGTTAGGCCTTGTGTTCATATATCATGTAATTCAAGCCTGCTTAATCTATTCTCTTATATGAATTGATTTCAATAGATATGTATGGTGTTTCTTTTAATTGAAGATGTTTACCTTATTCTCATGCTTGATGTGTTTACTTCAAATATGGTGTGTATGTAAGACTATACCTATAGTGTCATAAATTGCACCTCATGTAATTCCACACTACATAAGTGCCTTCACTTTACAGTAATTGGAGATCGAGTTCTTCCCATTTTGTCCTTTTGTTTTCTTGGCTCGCTCCATCACCCTTTAGTTTGTCCTTTTCTTGACCTTTCCAACTATAGCGATTGTGTACACTTGTGTGCCGTAGAGATGTCCACACACCGCATTAGCATCCTACAAATCCACAATCCATAGGTGGTCGTTTGACCATTATGCTTGTGACTGGCAGAGTTTGTAATGCCCCTCTCAAAAACCATTGATGTTGGTTTCAATCCTAGCATGCATATCTTCCCTCTCTTGCTTCATTTTGGGACTCTAGCAAGCCCATTCAAACCTCTTAGACACTCTTTGAGGTTTTTTTACAACCTGTAACTTCTTGATCATTGGTCTTGCATTTTGCCATTGTTTCACTTCATCTTGTCACCATCGTTACAAATATATGTTGGGGGATTCTTGGTTCTCATCTTCACTTCAACAAGCTCTTCTCCTCTTGGTGTTGAAAGAGAATCTCTTCCTCTTTGCTTTCATTATATAATTATATCTCCAATAGCATATTATTTATCTTGTTTGTCTTGTTCTATTGCATAGAATATTCCTTTTGCATTATCTATTATCTTGGCTATTTGTGGAGGTGGAAACACCAATGTGAAGGTTTGATTATGGTAGACCTCTAAAACACAACCCCAACATTTTGTCTCTACTTATCTTGTGTGTAGGTTATAGAAGGAGGTTTGTGAGCTAGTTGGAGGCTTCATGCATGAGAATGTTGTAAGATTATTTCCTTTCACTCCTTGTTAGTTTTCTTATTTTGCTACTATTGTATTATTAAGAATATAAAAGAATCCTAAAGTTTGGACCTTTTGTATTATCTATGCGACTCTCTATAGTCTATCCATATAGGACACTAGCATGCCGCATTGCCATCTACAACCTGTGTGTGCATCCTTAAGAAAAGAGAAAGGAGAGATCACCAGAGGGTCTTTGTGACTTGTACTTTTAGATTTGGTGGTTAATAAAGTTTTAATATTATATGTGCTTCTCCTATCCATTATTTTTCATTCAGAGGTTTGGATAGTTAGATGTGTTGGAATTCTATACTCTAGTGAGAAATGATGGTGTTGTCATTGATGGCAACCTATCAGCAACCTACATGCAGCCACTTGACATTCATCCGGTAAACCATCGGCAGGCACCGACATTGACAAACACTTCACCGACAACGACAACAATGTATACCGGCACCCCAGTTGATAGGAACAAACTTTTGTTTATTGTATTTAATTGTAAATATATTTTTTAAAGACGACATGGCATATTGTAATAGACTCATATATGTATGAGGTCTGGTAAATCATTTTGTAAGGATGGACATACGATGGTAGAAGTGATGGGCGAATATTAAGGCAGATTTTGTATAAGGTTTATGGTTATAGTATGAGCTTAAACCGGTATTGAACCTGGCATAGCAAATGTTGAATTGTAGCAATACATTATATTGGATTTTCATAATCTATTTGTAAGTCGGTCAGACTTCCATTTTGTAGATTGAGCAGTGAGCTCTAGGCAGTTGGCCTTCCTGCATGTGCATGCCCCTCATTGTATGTAATATCCATTCATTGGCCAGTGAGTGAATATTGTGGGTCACAAATCCCACTGAGGTTTTTCCCACACCGGGTTTCCTCGTCAAACATCTTTTGTTATGGTGTGTTTTCTATGCTTTCTTTAATGTTCCTATTTACTACATTAATTCTTGTTTACCAGTACACTATTTTGGAATGGAAAATACTTAATAAGGTTAAATATTTTGTTAACCGGTTAGATACGGATTCACCCCCCCCCCTCCCCTCTCAGTATCTTTGGGACTATCATTAATCCTAACAAGATGTGTGCACCTTCTTGACTCACCAAAGCACTAGTTTAGTAAGGTAGCGAGGGAAGGTTTTCTCCTTGAGGTTTCATCACTTCGAGGGTAGAAAATCCCCTCCTCTACAATTTTAGTGAGCTCGACATGAAACTTGTCTTATACGTTATGTTAAAATATTTAAGCATTTATGTTAGGTTCTTGTAAGGAAGTTAAGTAGCGGAACAACTTCATACACTAACCTTGAGAGGAGGGTAATGCAAAAAAATTGACAGATCATTACAACAGTTACAAAAACTTAACATAAATAATCAAAATATCATGCATACCACAACACAAAAACACAATGATTTACATGGGGAAAACCCTTTCGGGAGAAAAACTCCACACTCCAAAATCAGCTCAATATATTATTCAACAATCAATAACATATTACATTATACTTGCAGAGCAAGCTCTTCGCAGGAGTACCACTAATTAGAGACTCAGAGGTAACTCATGTTGGATTTAGGGATCACTGAGAGGGGGGGTTGAATTAGTGATCTACCAGTTGATAGATTTTCAGACTTAACTTTTAACCACCGAAAACAAATACTTAAAACTGAAATGCAAAAACATGAAGCAAACAACCACAAGATCATAACACTGTATTTTTACGTGGAAACCCAAATGGAGAAAACCACGATGGGATTTGAACCCACAATATTATTCCACTATGGCCAGTAGCAAAACAATATTACAAAATGGGAATGCACAGACATTTAGGCACACTGCCTAGAGCTCACTTCTCAATTACAATAACTCGGAAGGCTACAACCATCAAGGAAGTCTCACTGACTTACAAAGTTGTTATAATGATGAATTACAATGTATGAACTCTGAAATAGAATCTACTATGCTTGGATGAGTTCTAGTTAAGTGCAAAAACAGTGACTGGATCACCTTCTTTGTTATGTCATGTGCACTATCTTAGTCAGCGATCGGATCAAGAATGCGCACGTGAAACTATGCCAAACAGATTCTTGATCACCTCTCGCTCGCATACACTCACATCGCACACCAAAAAGATCGCCCATACCAAACTTATAAACTGGTACCCACAAAATAGATCATACATCATGTCAGCCTAAAGGTTGTAACGTGTAGTTATAGGTCGTCTTGACTGGATCTCCAAAAAGATAAATGCAAATCACCAAAATAATGTATCTAAGTCAGCCTAATCAATAGGAACACGATTCAATGAGCCACAATCACCGGAAAGCATCTGGACCAAAAAATGCTCTGTCCTATATGAAATATTGATCAACACGCTACCAGTTAACACCTACTTTTGGATAAGAGGAATTACGACTGTCAGATCAGATCTCCATCAAGACTTGCCATCAATGACAACCCTAAGCCAATAATAATCCATCGAAAACCACTAAAAATAACCGGAGACCACCAGATGAGTGTCAATTGCCAACAATCTCCCCCTTTAGCATTGATGGCAACACTTGTGAAAAAATGACTAAGTGTTGAGCACCCAAAAATCTATAGAAATCTAATATGTACACTCCATTCATACTGCACATTTTTCACCATTCCTCTCCCCCTTTGACAATAATGCAAAAGATGGGATGTTGTCCAAAATTTATATATAGATGTCAAAAAAATTACAAATACTTGAAGAGGTCAGCATAAACAATCTTCAAAAATCCTAGGTGAGTATCCCACCTAGTCTTCAAGTTGTCCAAAACTCTAATAAATGCACTGAATACAGTGGGATGAATTTACAACTCTCTTAAATATGATTTTACAGGCTGAGCCATCTCCTTCATACAATCCACCTTATTACCTAGTATAGTGTCCAATTGGGTGGCAATCACGTTCCAGAGTTCACCTACTTTTCTCAAAATGTTCTCCTTATCCGCTTGAAGGCTTGAGATATGATCATTTAAGGCTATAGTCTGTCCTTCAATACTTTTGGTTAGAGTTGCATTCGGATCAAAGAACTGATAAATTCCAGCAAGCTTACCTTGGCAAACACTTATCTGCTTATCAATATCAATAGTGAACTTAGGCAAAATGAGACAAGATTTATACAATTTACCGGCTTCTGAAAAAGTTTCAGAAATAATCTACAATCTCTTATTTAATCTCACCTTATCATCTTCAATCATTTTCAGGAATGTTTGTTTCCTAACATCCTTGAACTTATCCAAAACTTTTTGTGAAGTTGTCTTCTCCAAAGAATCAAAACTGGTATTTACCCCATTAATTAACTAAAACAATTTACCAGAGGAACTGTTATTTGAATCTATCTTTACATTAGGGGCCACCTTCTGCAAAACATCTATAGACATCAAAATTAGCTATTTATCTTCAGTCTTTGATTTTACCAAATCTTGGTTGGCCTGGGCTTGCACAACAACTGCGAGCATAGGCTTCTCAATAGGAGACATCTTTCCAAGATCAATAGAACCATCAAGATTAATGGGAATCCGAGGTGAGGTCCCTGTAATTGAAGGGGTGACAATTGCTGGATTAGCTATACTTTTTCCTTTGTCAACCTCATCAACCTTAGCCTCTATTGTCTTAGCATCCGTCTTCTCTCCCTTGTCCCTTTTATCTGTTGCACCAGTTTTCCCACTTGGTGCAGTATCAACCTATTGGATCTTAGGGGCCACAGAGCTATCTACCACCAAAGGAGCATCATCGGTCTCAGCATCAAGTGGTGTATTATCTTGGTCTTTTGGTTGATCCTTAGCCTGAGTCTCAACCTTTTGACTTCCGAAAACACCTTGTTTATCTATTGGCTGAGATGGCTTGAATGCATCCTTGTACAGAGGGTCATTTGCAATTATCTTCCTCCATATCTCCTCTGTTTCTTTCCTCACCTTCTCTACATTTCTAATAATCAATCTGTTGATCCTGTTTTTACTTCTAAATCCCTTCTTCTTTGCCTCTTCAATCAATCTTTTAGCTTCACTTTGTGAAACATAGGTGCAACATTTATTAATTCTCTCTCCTTCATCTCTCTATCAATCTTGCTTGCAGTCATTCTTCTAGCATCTATCAAACTGTACAAATCCTTTGGAATGGTCTTTTCTAATTCAATTAATGTTTTACTAAAATTGTGTAAGTATAGTACAACTGCTTCCTCAACTTTTCTCTTATCTCCTTCATCAAAATTTTCCTAACAAACTCCAATATTCTTCAAATTGCCATCTATAATTATCTCATCAATTAATTGATCCACTGTCAGCTAGTGAACAAATTCAGATTTACCTTTTTGAGCACCAGGCTTAGGTTGAGTCTTGACTTTCCTTTCTCTTTTGGGCCTTACGACAGGAGCACGATCTGACTTTGTCTTTTTGCTTTGTTGGGCTCCACCGGATTGCATCTTCCTCACCACTCTGACAAATTGTCCCTTCTTCTTGGCTTTTCTTGCCTCCTCCTCAAACTCAATTTATGAGGCTACCAGAGATATTGCAATATAAGTTCTCTTTGGCTTCTCCTTCTGCTTCAGAACATGCTTCCCAGATGGGCTAGGTTTTGTAGGTTGTGCAATTGGAGCAGGAGCAAACTTAGTCTCTTTCTGTGCATATTTCTCCCTTTATTTCTTCACCTCCTCCTTGGTGAAACCCATTTGAGAAGCCACTTCCTCTGCGATCTTAGTAACCTTTATTTTTCGGGCAGGAGCAGAAAATTGCATATGCAGACTAAGATATTTCTCCTTGTAAGTCCCAAATCTCCCTTCCTTGGGGTCCACTGGTTGACTAAGAAGATGTTGGGCATATGCCTCAAGTGTAAAAAAGTCAACTTCATACCCCATGGACATGATCCATACTATCCGGGGCTCTACTGCTTCCATTAGACATTGATCCTTATCGATCATGAAGCAAATGGTTTACTCATATTTTTCAACAACCTCCTAGGGATCCTTTCCCTGCTCTTCATTGTTGCTTGGAAGGTTTTGAAATATCCCTAGAGGGCAGATATCCTCATGGTAGTATCTCCAACTCGCCATAATCTCTCTTTGATCTGCATGGCCACCAGTTTATCAAAGGCCCATTGGACCTTACCTTTGATACCAGGTATCTCATTCAACAAGAATAAGGCTAGGGAAATAAGAAGTGTCCCATATTTAAATGTGTGCTTCTTATCCTACTTGATCTTCTTTAGATTTATCAACAACTCCTTCAGAAGTACAGTGCATAGATCATACCTTTTATCATCCTTAAGCATGTGGTATGCAGATTATATAGCAATACCAGACACAAAGTTGTACCTACTAGATTGGTAAACCTTGTAATCGACTACCATTGATGCAAACTTCACATCATTCTCCAAGATGTCATTTATGGAAATTGGTTTTCTATCAAATCTCGAGCCAGTGGTGGCTATCACCGTGTCATTTGACACTTTCCTCAAACTGGGCACATCACCGGTTTTGGCTAAGCCTGTCATGAAACAGATTGCTTGCTTGGTGATTTTGTGTGGCCTATCAAGCCAAATGAACTCATCATGCACTTGACTAAGAAAATAATGGATCCATTCTACCTCATCAAACAACAAAAAATGCACGAACTGTGAGAAACCCTTTTCTTGAAGCACCTTATACTCAGGTTTGAGATTTCCCAAACCGTCAGCCAAATGCCTGTTGTAAAGATCCAGCATGTCCACATTTCCAAGATCTTCAAGGTCATAGTGAATGTAAGCCCCGATATCTTTGTTATGTAGTACGCTATAGCACATAGATGAAAATGCACCTTCCAGATCATCCCTATATTTAATATCAACCACCAATGGGGTAGAAACACTAGAAACTGAAGCCATTTTGAATGCCAGGAGTTACAGAAAATTGAAAGTTTGAACAGATAAATACCTTGCTTCACAACCGGGCATTGAAATTCACTTTGGAGTCGTTGGAATCACTGTAGAAATTGCCAAATTGCTTTACTCTCTTTTCTTCTCTACTCGCTTGATTGCGTTGTGACAAATGAAGTTTTGAAATGCACCTTTATCCTTCGAAAACCTAATTTTCCACTATAATAAATGCAGCAACCAATTACCATGATTTTCATGAAATTGCATACCAGAGCACTAGATCCTTCTAAAACTTCTGGATATCATCTGTATATGTGATTAAATCCTTTTGCAACCTTCCAAAAAATGATTATAGACTACCGAAGAGGAGGTTCTTGGAATCTGCAAGAAAAATCTCCCCCTAAGACATAAAGCCCTAGTTGCCGGATGAAGATCTTGCACCGGATTCAGGTGCAGACCCATTGTCAACTTTGAATTCATCCTTTCTTACCCACATCTTCTCATGCTTCTCCTTGATCTCTTCTACTTTTTCTTTTCCTTTCTCATCTAAGTTACTCTTGTCTAGGAGAACACTATTCTTCATTCTAGAGTATTTTGCAATGTGATCAGTTTTGTTGCATGCTCAATAAACAACATTATTCTACATAGGTCTGAAGTTCATCTGATTTGGTCTTTCCCTGCATTGATTAGAGATATGTTTGAATATTCCATAGGCAATACATATTTTGTTCTGAAAATTATTCCACATGATTTGGTCTTTTTGTTTTGTTGGGCTCCATGGGATTGTAGCTTCCTCACCACTCTGACAAATTGTCCCTTCTTCTTGGAATTTCCTGCCTCCTCCTCAAACTTAGTTTCTAAGGATACCAGAGATACTGCAATATAGGTTCTCTTTGGCTTCTCCTTCTACTTCAGAAAACCCTTCCCAGATGGGCTAGGTTTTGTAAGTTGTGCAACTGGAGCAGGAGTAGACTTAGTCTCTTTCTGTGCATATTTCTCCCTTGATTTCTTCACGTCCTCCTTGGTAAAACCCATCTAGGCAACCACTTCCTCTTCTATCTTAGTAACCTTTCTTTTTCGGGCAGGAGCAGTAAATTGCATATGCAGACTGAGGTATTTCTTCTTGTAAATTCCAAATCTCCCTTCCTTGGGATCCACCGGCTGACTTAGAAGATGTTGGGCATATGCCTCAAGTGTAACAAAGTCAACTTCATACCCCATGGGCATGATCCATACTATCCGGGGCTCCACTACTTCCATTAGACACTGATCCTTATCGACCATGAAGCAAATGGTTTGCAACATATTTTTCAACAACCTCCTTAGGGATCCTTTCCCCGATCTTCATTGTTGCTTGGAAGGTTTTGAAATATCCCTAGAGGGAAGATAGCCTCATGGTAGCATCTCCAACTCCCCATAATCCCTCTTTGATCTGCATGGCCACCAGTCTATCAAAGGCCCATTGGAACTTACCTTTGATATCGAGTATCTCATTTAGGAAGAATAAGGCTAGGCAAATAAGAAGTGTCCCATATTTAAATGTGTGCTTCTTATCATGCTTGATCTTCTTTAGTTTGCTCAACAATTCCTTCAGAAGTGCAGTGCACAAATCATACCTTTTATCATCCTTAAGCATCTGGTATGCAGAATATATAGCAATACCGGACACAAAGTTGTACCTGCTAGATTGGTAAACCTTGTAATTGACTAATATTGATGCAAACTTCACATCAATCTTGAAGATGTCATTTATGGACATTTCTCTGCTATCAAATCTCGAGCCAATGGTGCCTATCACCATGTCATTTGACACTTTCCTCAAACTGGGCACACCACCGGTTTCGGCTAAGCTTGTCACGACACAAATTGCCTACTTGGTGATTTTATGTGGCCTATCAAGCCAAATGAACTCATCATGCACTTGACTACAAATATACCAGATCCATTCTACCTCACCAAACAACAGAAAATGCATGAACTGCGAGAAACCCTTTTCTTGAAGCACCTTATACTCAGGTTTGAGATTTCCCAAACCGTTAGCCAAATGCTTGTTGTAAAGATCCAATATGTTCGCATTTCTAAGATCTTCAAGGTCATAGTGAATGTAATCCCTGATATCTTTGTTATGCAACACGTTGTAGGGCACATATGAAAATGCAACTTCTGGATCATCCTCAACCAACTTGAAGGGGTGTTTCTTGAAGAATAGTTGGGCCCTATCTTTAATATCAACCACCAATGGGGTAGCAACACCCGAAATTAAAGCCATTTCAAATGCCAGGGTTTGCAGAAAACTAAAAGTCTGAACAAATAAATACCTTGCTTCACACCCGAGCATTGAAATTCACTTTGGAGTCGTTGAAATTGTTGTAGAAATCGCCAAATTCTTTACTCTCTTCTCTTCTCTACTCGCTTGATCGCATTGTGACAAATGAAGTTTCAAAATGCACCTTTATCCTTCGAAAACCTAATTTTCCACTGTAATAAATGCACAACTGGTTACCATGATTTTCATGAAATTGCATACCGAAGCACTAGATCCTTCTGAAACTTTTGGATATCATTTGTATATGTGATTCAATCTTTCTGCAACCTTCTGGAAATGATTGTAGACCATCAAAGAGGGGGTTCTCATAATCTGCATGAAAAAGCTCCCCCTAAGACATAAAGCCCTAGTTGCCAGATGAAGATCCTGCACCGGATTTGGGTGCAAACCCATTTTCAACTTTGGATTCATCCTTTCTTACCCATATCTTCTCATGCTTCTCCTTGATCTCTTCTACTTTCTCTTTTCCTTTCTCATCTAAGTTACTCTTGTCTATGAGAATGGTGTTCTTGATTTTGGAGTATTTTGCAATGTGATTGTTTTTGATAGCGACGTGTTAGTCAATCGGAGTCGTTTATTGCAAAATCGATGGTGTAAAATGTGTGACTAACACGCATGTTAGTCAATTCAAACTGTCGTTTTGGAGCCAGAATAGACGTGTCCTTTTTGTGATGTCCCTTGTGATTATTTAATATCATATCTAATATCCTCTAATTATTTTATATTAAACTTGCAAAAAAATTTCTAAAACAAATCATTTTAGAAATATTTCATCATAATTGTGCAATTGTAGCTAGTGAGAACAACCCAATTTTGCAATCAACTTCACAAAATAGAAAGTAATGCTCATTTACAAATTTTTAATTAAGAATGAAATGTTTTTATTGAAATATCTCTTTAATATCAGGCCACACACAATTTGTTGCAACTTCATTGAGCAAAATGGAACAAGAACATACTGCGAACTACACCAATTTCCAGCAAAACCCTCCAAACTTCATACCAATGTTCTTATTGACAAAATAAATGAAAACATAGATGGGAATAAAAAATCACATGGCCTTAAGGATTCCATGAGCTTCTACAAACTCAAAATCACTTAGAACCCAAACTACATCTTCAAACCCTTGCCTGCAACTTGTCAAAACTCTAAGAGAACTCTCTAAAATTGCAAAGCATGACCTTCGTTCTTGGAAAGAGGGTATGAACAACCAAAAATAGCAAACCCACATCCAAACACTTCACAATATCATTAAAAAACTAAAATATCAATAAAATCATTACAAACTACACAAAAATCACTTGCAAACCAAATACTGAAACTACAAACAAATCTTTAACCATTTTGCACAAAAGCAACCTCTGAATGAGATTATCCTCAACAACCCTTGACCTCTCGACCTTAGTTTACTTTGAAACCATGAACATCATATTCAACATGTCTTTGTTCCCCTACTTTCAACCACTTAGATTACTTGGAAACCATGAACATCATATTCAACATGTCTTTGTCTCCACTACTTTCAAACCACTAAAGAACTGTAAGTCAAAAATCAAACTGAAAGCCAAATCTTGAATGAGTCAAATGCCTCAAATTTCTCAATATATGATATTCAAATTCAAAATCAAATTAGATGCCCAAATACCACTACTTGACTAGGAGGAAACTTGCATTATAAGAGAATAATCATTTTTTTTTTTTGACAACTTTCATAAGAATCCATTACAAAGCCATTAGTTGTCAAAATTATCACAAGATGTCAAGGAAACTTCTAACAACCCATACCCACCAAATGAAGATATTAATTTAATATCAATTTATTTAAAAAAATATAAATTTGTATCAAAACAAATAAATTATTAAATTAATATTACTTTTTAACTGTCCTATGACTCCAACTTACTATTTATAGACACTAAAGACTTACTAATTTTTATTAAATAAATTTCTATTTTTAGAAATTTTCAATCCTTAAATTAATTTATACTTAATTACACTACACAGCATAGAAGAGTACGTGAACACTTTTAACTCAAGTTTAAATTGCATTCTTTACAAGAAAAGATATCAAACATAAAGAGTATCTCATTATAATAAATGTATACTTGAATTGCAACTATATTCCACTGTAACAAACTTCTCAAAACATGAGCCAGGTTTTTAGAACAACCATAACAGATCTTCCACATAATGGGGAAGCAAGGCAACTGGAAGCACCAGCTCGAACAGATGCTATAACTGGATGCAAAACACACACCGCGCAAGAAAAAGAGAAAAAGGATTTCATGAAAACAAAACGTAGATGCATGTTTTCAATGCAGGGATGAGCTGGTTTTACCTGATAATATCCCAAATTTTATGCCACTGTCTGTCTATTTGTGTGTGTGATGGACTGGCGCTAGACTGGAAAATCATTGCTATATTCCATGTGAATGGAGATAAGGACATTACCGCGTGAATCCCTAATTACCAGGATTACATACTCTACGCAACAAACTTTACCGGGCATATAAGTCACTGACAGTTTTGTTTTGGATGTGATTCTTGAATCAGCAAGAATTAACCCGATAACTATCTGTATCTCCCCTCCAGATCACTGACTTTTTTTTTCATTTGGATATGATTCTTGAACCAGGAAGAATTTACCCAATAACTATCTGTCTAACAACAATCAGAAAGACCTGTTGTTGAAGACCCCCATTATGAAAATGGAGGGTTTCATGGGCTTTAAGCTGCTGCTGATTCTGCAATTAGTCTCCATAATGGGTTCCCATTCCATGCTGCTAAACGATTCTTCAATGTATGAAAAAGGGGGATTGGGATTCAGGGTACATCTGAATCGCAGAGACAATCATTTGGGTGTTCCAGATCGAATCAGATTTGCAGTGGAGCGAAGCCAGAACCGAATTGGGAACCTGACATTGGGCATCCGAACGCCGGTTCATGTGGGGAACGGGGAGTTCCTGATGAGTCTTTCAGTGGGAACACCGGGTGTGAGGATTAAGGCCATCATGGACACAGGAAGTGATCTGATTTGGACCCAATGCAAGCCCTGCAAGCCCTGCATGAGGCAGAGAGCGCCCCCTTTTGATCCCCGGAAATCAATCACCTACAAACGCCTTTCCTGCAACGACAGGTTCTGCCAGGAAATGGAGCCTCTGAGACTCAGATGCCTGAGAGGCTGCCAATACACTTATTCATATGCAGATGCAACTTATACCGCTGGTGATCTGGCCTATGAGACATTCACCATTGGGAGGCGTGCAAAAGCCCGGGAGATTGTATTTGGGTGTGGTTATAGGAACCAGGGCAAATATCATGGCAATAATGGGCTTGTTGGATTGGGAAGAGGCCCTCTGTCACTGATTTCCCAATTGGGTCCCAAGATCTCCTACAAATTCTCCTATTGCCTGCTACCCATTAGCTCTCCCCATAGCCAAACCAGCCCGATGTTTTTCGGGCATGCAGCTGACTTCAGGGGAGGCCAGACTCTGAGCTTGGTACAGAACAAGAGGAATCCTTCCCTCTGGTACATTCCCATGACTGGTGTAAGCGTCTCAGGTGAGGCCCTGCAGGTTACATCGAGGGCTTTTAGGGTTAAACGTAGTGGCAGTGGAGGGGTGATCATTGATAGTGGGACAACCCTAACTTACTTTGTCAGGTCTGTTTACAGGCCACTGAGGAAAGCCATTAGAAAGGCTGTGGGATTGAAGCCTGTGAAGGAAGTACCTGTGTCCCTGGATTTGTGCTATGGAGCAAGGCCTAAAAGGTGGCCCTCAGTTACTTTCCATTTCCAGGGAGGCATAGATATGAATCTTCCTGTAGGGAACTATTTTATTGAGGCGGGTCCTGATCTGTGGTGCCTTGCTTTTGCTGAAAGTGGGTCTTTTTCTGTGTTGGGTAACTTCGCACAGCAGAACTTCCATTTTCTTTTTGACCATGCCAGGAATGAAGTCTCCTTCAAGCCGGAAAATTGTAGCTCTTTGTAACGCTATCATCACTGGATGGTGATGATTTAATCTCTGCTAATTGATGATGTCTTCAATGCAAATTTCAGTACAAGGTTTGTTTTTTATCACAGACAAGTATGGATTTTAGAATCTATGGCGGTCAAGCATTTTGTTCGTAGACAGCTAACGAGAATTGCCTTTTCAAACTTGGTATTTTTGTAAACTCCTAAGCATAACCTGCAAAATTGGGCCTTCAATCTTAGATCTGAAATCTTGGGTGACATAGAAGCTTGTTCTGTATTATGATATCAACATCAACGAAGGTGATAGGTTGATGTATACTTGTAAACGAGAACAGTTACTTTCATCATAATGACAAAATTCTTTTTGTTTCTTGTTGGGTAGAAAAATAGTTTTTTGCCTTGTTATTAAGTGTTGGAATATTTTTCCACATTCTGTAAATTGTAGGAATATAATCTTTTGGATGGAGAGTGATTCATCATTATCGTGAATAGGATTACGAGGCTTATTATTTTTTTGGCATGCAATTAACAACTATTAATTATGTGTCAATCAATGTGAACTATTTTTTGTTGAACCCTGGCTTCTAGGAGATCTCCCACCTTTGGCTTCTGCAACTCGTACCAGGTTCCATTTAATTTCTTAATATTTGAATAGTTGAATGATAAGTAGATTCCATATTTTTAGCCAAATACATATAAATTTATAAAATCACAAAGTCAAGAGCTCCCACTTTAGCCCAAAACTCCAACACTTGAAGAAATGTGCCTCATTTTTTAGATAGAATGAAAGCCTTGATAATAAATGTTGATAAAATCAACTAAAATATTACAAATAAAAGTTCAATCAATAGTTAACAATTCCAATTTACTAATTGAAGTAACCTTTTGTTAACTACTATTTAAATAGAATGGGGAGATATATAATAATCAATGAAATTAGAAATAACTTAAAACCAAACTTATAACATTAAATATACATGGAGAAAACCTCTTTATAAAAACTCCACTATCGAAGAGAGTACAAACATATATTAATGCAATATAAGTGTTGCATTGATATATCAAAATTTATGACACATAGATCCCAAAAGGTAGTGCTCCATTTTCAAGTTTGCACCTAGGCAAGGCTCATCCATTATAAAAAAGATAATCCAATTTCTCTTGTAGAACTTGAAAATGAGAAAGTCACTCAAACCATTATGTAACCACCACTATCATAAGTAACCTCCCACTTAGTGTTTAACTTACCTTATTCATTAGAATTACAAGTAATACATAAGTCAACTAAGAGAACATAATTAATAAATAACGTACTCTACAACCCCTTAAGCATCCATGTAGACATTCCTAAGGTGTTAAAGACATGGAGTACATAGGATTTGCAAGGTTAATAAAACCTTAATCTTTACTTATCTCATAAATTTGAAATAAAAACTTCATTCTAAATAATATGTATGATGAATTCCAAAGCATATGCATCCACAACTTTGTTTTATATTACTTATGGGTGACTTATAAAGCATATGCATTGAACCTAACTTATTTAGCTAAAAATAATATGTAATTATTTTGGGATATATCAAATGAAAAATATTTTTATAAACCACCTGTAGCGTCCTAAAATTGTGACACTTGCAATTTCGACTGCATTTGGGTCTTCACGATGGCGACACAACGTTGAACCTGAATGGAGACCCCGAAACCTGCTTGTGACATCAAAAACTGCATCTTTTTGCACCTTGGCCTGATCTCTCCTTGCACCCTGCTGTCCCGGGAGGTGGAACCATGGCGCCCAGCGCCCTGGTCCCTGGCCCTATTTTGGGCCCGGTCTCCTTTTTGGCATTGGGTCTTGAAGTTTGCAAATTGGAAAATAATGCTTCTAGGTCGGCCTAAGGTCAAAAAAATCAGTCTCTCAACCCTAATTGACAAGTATATAAACTACTTTTCCTCTCCTAGAAAGGGGAGGAAGAAAATAAGCAAAAGCAAGAGGCGAAAGCGATATTAAAACATTCAAACATTCAAGCATTCAAGTATTCCTTCAAGCAATTGAGCATTCTAAGTCTCCATTCAAGGCTAGGTGTTGCATTCAAGACAAGGATTCAACCATTGAAGAGGAGATCACTTACAACACATAACACATAACATACATTACACCTTCGCATGTAAGAATACAAACATTCTTACAACAAGGTATCGGTACTTGTTTACATTACAAACATTTACGTTTACAACATTCTCATTTCTTGGTTAATTCCAAAACCGGGGTTTGACCTAAAGGCAAACCTCTAATCCCTAACCCCCCAATCGTCCTCTCTTTTCTATGTGTAGGTTGCAAGTACGCGGCTGTAATTGAAGATCTGGAATCCTTGTGCAGAGACGAACAGGTCCCCCTTCGTTTCGCGGATTTTTCGGAGGACCGTGTGCACGCCGAACGCCATCGTCCCATCGACTTTCGCTCAAATTTGCAAAACAGCACCGTCTTGACATTTTACTGCTAATTCCAGGTCCGCAGCTTCATCCCGTATCCCTATCTCTGTTTATAAGCGAATCTTTCTTACTTTACATGCATTCCTAGTTCAATCATTCTATCTATATTCTTTACAAAAGAGGGTATCCTTGATGTCTTAACCCTTGAAACTCATTTAGAATCCAATTCTGCATTGTGTGGGATTGGATCTTGTGGGTTTCAACCCCTCTTTTGAATGTAAAGTCTCTCTTAAGTGAAAACCATCAACCCTAGTGACCTCCCTTCTCTCTCCTTGGAGTTGGGGAGGGGAGAACAACTAGGGTTCGATTTTTCCGCTTTACATTTTGGTGAACCTGACGTGAACATCCACATTCTGATTATTCATGGTTAGATCTAAAAAATTTGCTTCCTTAATTACATTTCCATGTGTGATCTTTTGCAAATTTTAGAGGCTAATTGCATAAAAACCCTAAAATTTTCTTTTTAGTAATTAAACTTGTGGAATGTTTAATTGTTAATGCTTGTTTCAGATTTACCCTTCTATTGCAAATTGTCAATTCATATTTGTGCTTTAATTTTGAAAATTAAGTGGTTAAGCGTCAAAACCCTAATTTTTAAAACCTTCTTGATTCAACCTTTGACTGATAATTTCACTGATCAAAACACCTCCAAATCGGCTGTAATTTTGGATTCCGCAACAAAATCACAATATCTTTCATCCCTGAAAATTTGGAAAAAAGTTGCGAGGACCGTGTGCACCCCGAGCGCCATCGTCCCCGAAATTTTTTCCGAAATTTCGGGAGCTAGATCTTACTGTATTTTTCTGCTAAAATCTAGAATTTTGGCTGATTTTATCAATTTTAACACTTTCAAAATTAAAGTCAAAGTTGGTCTAGTGATTGCTTGGATAAAGGCTTATAATCATTCAAAAATTGTTGAAATTGAAATTTGTGTTAAAATTGTGTTTCTTACAGTCCTAAATCTGAAAAGTGTGTTGGCATTCATTCGAAATTTCAGTGCTTTATTCAAATTTTTGCAGTTTGTGACTTTTGAAATTAAGTGTTTAATTGCAACAACCTTGATTTCCGCTTTCAAAATTGAATTTTGCGTGAAATTGAGTCAATTTTTAAAATTTCAAAACTTGCATTGCTTTTAGTATTCCCTCTAAAATCATAAAATTCAAAATTTCAGTTTCCCCCTCTTTTTCAAAATTCAAAATTTACATTTTTCAACAATCTTGGTAGGGTTCAATTTTGAGATTGCAACTTTAATTTGGCCTATCTATAGATCGTAAAATCACTCAATTTTTTCAGATTAGCTTTAAAATCATCATAACTTTCATCCCTGAAAATTTCGAAAAAAGTTGCGAGGACCGTGTGCACTCCGTTCACCACGGTCCCGGACATTTTTTCCGAAATTTTGGGAGATTGTCCTGATTGCATTTAACAGCTTAAATCTAGGAGATTGGCTGATTTTATTGAAATTTGCTACCTCTAAAATTCAAAATCTTCTCTCTCTCTTTAGTGCATGAGTTTTACAACAATAAGCCCTACTTACACTATTCCCGTTAGACGAAGCCTTAGAATTAAGTCCTTCCAAGGTTTAATTACTGAGGAGATGGAACCTAATTTGAATGGCCTATTTAACGAGGACATGGGTAATTCCTCTAATCCTCTTAATGATGAAGAAGCTCTCCATGAGGTTTTTGTAGAACAACTTTCAAAATTGGATAACCAATTTGATGATTTTCGACAATGGATGTCTCAAGAATACCCCGATAGTCAAGCTCTTTCATTAATTGAGGGTCTAAAACGTATGGTTCAAAGTGATAAGAATGGAATTGATATTTTGCGTGGTATTGCACACATTGTGGATTCGAATGTGATGCCTATGAAGAGTTGTGCCGAAACTTTAGGTTATACACAACCTCCTACTCAAGTTAATCATTCTATTCCTTTGACAACTCCTATTGCTAGTATACATACTTTAACATCAAACATAATGACTACTTCAATACAAGACATTCCACCTATGATCACCAGTCATGGGGGCAATCCTTCTTCTTCAATCAACCCTCTTGCTTCATTCAATCCAACTTCTTCATTCATTCCTTCAATGAGTGTTCCTATTTCATCTCCACAAATGAACATGACACAAGGGGGCAATTCGTTTAATCATTCCATTCCTCCTTGTAGTGTTCCTCCTTTCCAATCATCTCCTATGACTAACTATCATAGTGTCCCACCACCTTACTCACAATCAATACCTTCTTTCAATAACATAATACCTCCATCACAATCTAACACATCTAATATGAACACTTCGACTGAAGCGACCATTAACAATCTTGCACAAACTGTCTCTTCTTTGCAGCAACAAATTGCCTCTATGAATCAATCTAAGTTTAGTGTGCCCACATTTGATGTTGCGAGCCCACTTTCTCTTGACATTGTTCGAGCTATCCCCCCTAAACATGTTGAAATTCCGCATTTGGAGCTTTATAATGGTAAGGGTGACCCTCTAACACATGTTAAGACCTTTCAAACAAAATGTACTGATTTTGCTTATGACCAAAGGTTTCTTGCAAAACTGTTTACTAGAACATTAAGAGATAAAGCCCTACAATGGTATTGCTCGTTACCTTCCTATTCTATCACTTCTTTCGAACAACTTGCAAATGCTTTTATTCAACAATTTCAAAACAATATAAGTCCTAAAGTTACTTTGATTGATTTAATGCATTGTAAACAAGGTGTTAAAGAAAAAGTGACTGATTTCATTGGTAGATATAAGCATTTGTATGCTCAAATTTCTTTTCCAGTACCTGACAATGACATTCAAAGAATCTTTATTTCTAATTTACAAAAAGATATTAGAGAAAAACTCCTGTTTTCTGAGTTTACTTCTTTCCAACAGTTGTGCGCAACTCTTCACAATTATCAACTGACTATGAGTCAAATGGAACAAGCAAATCCTATGGCTCCGAGTGATAAGGGTGATAGTAGTCAACAACCATTTGGGAAGTTTAAACTGAACAGAGAGTCAATTAAATTCAATGAAAACATCATCAACAACAATGTGAATGCAGCATCAGGTGTGCCTCCTATTTCTAAGTTTTTCAAGAAAGAAAGAAAGTTTACTCCTTTGAATGAATCATTGCATAGTATTATGAATAAGTTATTGGAACAAAATGTGCTTACTCTTCCTCCTATAAGGCAAATAGATCCTACAAAGATTAATTCACCCTATTTTGATAACAAATGTTTTTGTCAATTTCATTGTCATCCTGGGCATGATACTGAAAAATGTTTTGCTTTAAAGGGTAAAATTCAAGATTTGATTGATAATAATACTATCTCTATTTCTGGTGTGAATGATAAAGGCAACACATCTGTAGCTCCTCCTAACCAAAATCTTCAGATTTTTATTGATCCATTGCCTTCTCATACCTCTAATGCGATTGATACTAATGATTCCTCTGTCTCACCTGATGATCTTGTGTCTATGACTTCGAATGTGATTAACTTTGTAGAGTAGTAGAAAATCCCTAAAGAACCTTCCATCACCTTTGATTCCAGTGAAACTATCAGGGCACCTGATGGTCCTTTATATATAGTTGCAAAAGTCAAGAATACACCTTGCCGTGGAGTGCTTATTGATCCTTCTTGTATGGTTAATATCATTACTGAAGAATTTCTTTTTACTTTGCAATTGAATCAAGTGATCTATGACGAAACAAATGTGGTTGTGAAATTATTTGATGAATTTTCTTCTTCTGCAATTGGTTCTATTACATTACCTATCGAGGTCCATAACAAATCCCTTGATGTGAGCTTTGCTATTATCCCATCATCTGAACAATTTCATGTGAAGCTAGGCTATCCTTGGCTATCTTCCATGAAAGCTATTGCTTCTCCTATTCACAAGTGTTTGAAATTTCCCCATAATGGTGAAGTTGTTACTGTCAATCATAGCCTCTTTAAACCAGCTGAAAGAACTTCTAGCATTCCTATTGATTACTTTTGGCCTAAACAATTCCAATCTCTTCCTCCGCGAAGTGATCATCTTTTTAAATCTTATCAAAAGTGGAAAAAAGATATGATCCTATCTCTAAGTGAACCTAGAACACCCAAACTTGATATTCCTATCGTTCTTGAGAAGGAAGTTCTTCCTTTGAAAGATAAAACTAATGTCTTTCCTCAAGAAGATTCCCAACCCATCCCTATGAATGTGACTATACCTATGACTAATAAACTTCCTAAAAGTAGACCTATACCTCCTCGTCATGATGGACTTGGTCTCCTTCCTAAACCAAATATTCCTCCCTTATATGGAGCAGTTCCTCCTCCTTCCTCTTATGGAGAGAAGAGACCTTCCTCTTCTCCTATTATTCAACCTAAGAGACCACAACCTAAACACCCAAGTGATAAGGATGAGAACATTCCTCCTCCTCAATCTTCTCAACTTCCTACTAAGACT
This sequence comes from Cryptomeria japonica, assembly GCF_030272615.1. NCBI lineage: Eukaryota > Viridiplantae > Streptophyta > Pinopsida > Cupressales > Cupressaceae > Cryptomeria > Cryptomeria japonica. The sequence continues at coordinate 366,907,933 of NC_081414.1, read as the reverse complement.
AGACGAAATCGTTCTGCACGTGAACACCGACGAAAGCGTCGTCTTAGAGCTCAGGCAGCTGCTTCTCAAACTTTGCAATCCCCAAAAACACCTTCAACTAGTATTATTCCATTTTCTCCTCAGCCGAAAATTGAGCCAAAATATCCTAAACATAAGATGCATGATGGTCTTGATCCTGTGCGAGTTAAAGATCCTATTTTTATAAATCTTGATGATGATACAGATGAAAATGTTATTCATGATGAAAATGTTACTCCTGTTCATTCTGATAGTGAATATGAATATGTTGATGTTGATAACCATTTATCTAACGAATTTTCTAAAGCACTTATCGTAGCTCCTAGACAAGAACAACGTGGCTTGGAACATGAACATAGCCCTTGTTTGGATCTTGTGATAGCTCCATCTGCTGTGTTGGATGTTCCTCCTCTAGCGTGTTTCTTGCCTTCCCGAAATATTGATCAACAAGATCGGGGGGTAGATGACGTGCTAGACTAGTTTCATTAGCATAGCAGACTCTCTCCTCCTCTCTTGATCTCTTTTGTTACCTCTTCTGTGTGTTATTCTCATTCTTCTATTTGTTGTCCTTAGTGTTGTCTACTTGAGGACGATGCAAAACATTGAGATCTCTTTTGGTCTCTCTCATGTTGACTCAAAAGACACATGTGTTCCCTTCTTCTAGGTGACCTTCCTTGATTGGGGAATGAGGAACAATTATGCATACATACATATGATATACATGAATTATCATACATCATACTGACCCCGAGGAAAGCGAAGTCACCTCGTGCTTTGTGTTTTGTGTCTATTATCCTTGGGCTTATCTCACACTTGGGGGCTAAATCCTTGTGATAACGTGCTCCTTTCCCTTCTCATTTCCTATATGTATCACTACCTTAAAGCAATCACCCCCGATGAGGCATGTGTGATCGCTTTAACGTAGGGGGGCATACACCCCATTCATATCTCTCCAAGATACTTGAAAATTTCTTGACAAATTTAGCTTTGCCTTGAAAATTTTTGATATCTTTCTTGCATGACTCATAGTGAGGGAACCTTACTACTGACAGTCATGGTTCTCCCTCGTGATCTTCCCTTTTACTTTGTCAATCGAAGTCATAAGATCCTTAGTCCACTGGGGGCTTGGTGTATCTTGCCTTCTTGACGTGGTGAAAGTCTTTCAATGTTGTTTCCTTGTACTTTACCGGAAGTATGAGCGTACGCTTATACTCCCGCTAAAGTGGGGGCTAAATGTAGCATCCTAAAATTGTGACACTTGCAATTTTGACTGCATTTGGGTCTTCACGATGGCAACACAACGTTGAACCTTAATGGAGACCCCGAAACCTGCTTGTGACATCAAAAACTGCATCTTTTGCACCTTGGCCTGATCCCTCCTTGCACCCTGCTGTCCCGGGAGGTGGGACCATGGCGCCCAGCACCCTGGTCCTTCAGGACTAGGGCGCCCAGCGCCCTGGTCCCCCAGGACCATGGCGCCCAGCGCCCTGGTCCCTGGCCCTATTTTGGGCCCGGTCTCCTTTTTGGCATCGGGTCTTGAAGTTTACAAATTGGAAAATAATGCTTCTAGGTCGGCCTAAGGTCGGAAAAATCAGTCTCTCAACCCTAATTGACAAGTATATAAACTACTTTTCCTCTCCTAGAAAGGGGAGGAAGAAAATAAGCAAGAGCAAGAGGCGAAAGCGATATTAAAACATTCAAACATTCAAGCATTCAAGTATTCCTTCAAGCAATTGAACATTCTAAGTCTCCATTCAAGGCTAGGTGTTGCATTCAAGACAAGGATTCAACCATTGAAGAGGAGATCACTTACAACACATAACACATAACATACATTACACCTTCGCATGTAAGAATACAAACATTCTTACAACAAGGTATCAGTACTTGTTTACATTACAAACATTTACGTTTACAACATTCTCATTTCTTGGTTAATTCCAAAACCAGGGTTTGACCTAAAGGAAAACCCCTAATCCCTAACCCCCCAATCGTCCTCTCTTTTCTGTGTGTAGGTTGCAGGTACACGACTGTAATTGAAGATCTGGAATCCTTGTGTAGAGACGAACAGGTCCCCCTTCGTTTCGCGGATTTTTCGGAGGACCGTGTGCACGTCGGGCGCCATCGTCCCGTCAACTTTCGCTCAAATTTGCAGAACAACACCGTCTCGACATTTTACTGCTAATTCCAGGTCCGCAACTTCATCCCATATCCCTATCTCTGTTTATAAGTGAATCTTTCTTACTTTACATGCATTCCTAGTTCAATCATTCTATCTATATTCTTTACAAAAGAGGGTATCCTTGATGTCTTAACCCTTGAAACTCATTTAGAATCCAATCCTGCATTGTGTGGGATTGGATCTTGTGGGTTTCAACCCCTCTTTTGAATGTAAAGTCTCTCCTAAGTGAAAACCATCAACCCTAGTGACCTCCCTTCTCTCTCCTTGGAGTTGGGGAGGGGAGAACAACTAGGGTTCGATTTTTCCGCTTTACACCACCATAAAAGAAGCAATAATAATTTTTAAGAAACACTTAATATTCTTGTAGACACTGAAAATCTATGAGTACCTAAAATCCCAAACCATAACTCCAAACCTTTCTACCAACCAATGTCGATCCTTTCTTAGACAAGCTACCAAATATGTCATCATCGATGATACCCTCTACCATTGATCCTTTGACCAAACCCTCCTTAGGTGTCTGGATTCCAACAAAGCACAAACGACTTTACACGAAGTTCACGATGGTATATGCGGGGGCCATTGTTAGGAACTAGAAGGACAACTAAGAAGGGGGGGGAGGTGAATCAGTTGTCAATGAATTTCAACCCAAATATAAATTAATCCAACTTGAACTTAGTGCCAGTAAACCAAACTTAATACCGGTGAAACAAATTAACACTTTCTATCAATACTGATGAAACTTAATGCATTAAATAGAAAGAGAAACAACATCCACAACACATGACACAAATATTTTGATGTGGAAACCCTGCAAGGGGAAAAACCACGGTGGGAAACCTTACCCACAATCAGATGATACTACTGCAGATAGTAAGTGTATACAAATGGGGTCTGCACATGCAGAAAGGCCAACCGCTTAGAGCTCACTGCTCAATCATAAAATGGGAGTCACACCGACTACAGTAGGATGGTTAAACCCTATAACAATGTACTACTTCAAAGTAGCATCTACAATGTTGGATTCAGTACCGGTTTAAGCTTTGACAAATACCTTCCTTCAACCTTCAGATGATGTCAGCATGATTCGCACTATATTCTGCTCATGTGATCTTCAGTAATCACACATATTACAAGTTACATTCCCATGTTTTATCTCACAAATGAGATCTTACATTTATACAAAACCTAAGACCAAATGTATAGGCCGTATCACTAAGGATAGTATATTTAAATCAATTACAAATAAGTCTTGATGTGATACAACATGTTGGCTCAATACATTTACCACAATATCCAATCAATAAACAATCTCCATAACGCGTCGTGCTGATTTGGAATAGATAGCGTATATTAGTCCATAACCTAGACCTATCTGTCAGTAAAGGCAAATATGTCAACCTGATTAGACCAATAACCAAAACATCAAAACCAAACTTCCAGTCCATGTCTTCGACATAATCAAATGATCTCTAGATGATAGCAAGTCATCTTCATTGCCAGTGAACTATATAACCTGTCGGTGAACCTATACCGGTGACTGTGTATAAGCCACTAACCTTGCCGATGAACATAATATGCCATTCAATAGTAAACCAATATAATTAGAGTGTCAAATAAACAATGTAAACCTCCAGAAGGATAAGTGTTGACATCAATGACAAAACCAGTATAACACATGATGAAGTCATCCATAATACCAACAATCTCCCCCTTTGGCATTGATGGCAACACTTGATGAAAAAACATCTAAGTGCCAAAATAGAATGCTAAAAACAACAAACCGACAATCTCCCAAAATAGATCAATACCAGAATTCAAAACCAAAATACAAAGAGTATATATCTTTCCCCAAATGAATAATGTTTTTCCATAGATATCTCTCTCCCTTTGACATCAAATACCAAAGCAGTTAAGAAACAAAACATAACAATCTGCCAACTACTCCCCCTAAGAAGTAGCTCTCCTCCATCAAAGCCAGAAAAACTATTTCTCTGTTAGTCTCTGTCGGTTTGATGACAAACTTCAACAACTAAGTCTCTATCAGTTTGACAGTAGGTGCCGGTTGATCTTCTTTTATTGCAACAAATGCCCATCCATTATCTCCCGGATCTTCATCTAAATCATCTATAACTCCTTCATCTACATAGTAACATGACTTATCTCTATTCTTCTTAAATCTATACCTCTGATATTCAGGGTTAGGCTTATATGATCTCTTTTCTTCCTCTCTTAACCTTGCATGTCTATCAAGACATCTAGATGCTATATGACCAACTTTATTGCAGTTAAAACATTTGAAAGGTGCTTTACCTTCATACTTACTTCCTACTGGACCTTTAGGCATCTTCCTTGCAAATAGTGCTTCAAGTTCTTCATTTTCTCTCCTCATATCTTCAAGTTCTTTTGCATAAAGTGCTTTCCAATCAGGTTTTTCAGATGTTGATGATGATGATGATGATGCTTTGAAAGCTAAATCAATCTTTACAGTATCAACAAGACCAAACTCTTCAAGTTCAAATGCTGAAAGTTTTCCAACCAAAGTATTTCTAGAAACTGAAGTATTAGGCATTGTTCTCATTTCATTAATAGCAGTCACTTTCATTTTGTAAGCTGGTGGCAAAGCTCTTAAAAATTTAGAAACAATTTCATCTTAACTTAAGGATCCTCCACAACATTTTATTCCTATAACAATTTCATTTAATCTTTCCATAAAAGAAAAATATTCTTTCATCTTCTTCCATTTTCAAATTTTCATACCTAACCTGGTAACATTCCAGTTTTGCAATTTTGACAGTGGTATCTCCTTCATTCAATGTTTCCAGTTTATCCCAAATAGCCTTAGCAATAGATTGGTCTGATAATCCCATGATTTGGTGATCTGATAATGTGCTCAGAAGTGCTTCTCTTGCTTTGCAATCATTGTCCATGTCCTTAGCCAATGTTGGTGGATGAGGTTGATTCAAAATAGGAGCAACATAGCCATTATTTGTAACTTCCCATCCAATGCAATTCAGATGTGTTTCCATTCTGATCTTCCATATACCATAATTAGTTCCATCAAGTTTAGGACTGTCCTTCCTAAAAAAGTTCATTGTCATAGGATCTCCTCAAGTTGTTAGACTTCTACAAAAAGAGGAATAGGCTCTGATACCAATTGTTAGGAACCAGAAGGACAACTGAGAGGGGGGGTGAATCAGTTGTCAATATTTTTCAACCCAAATAAATTAATCCAACTTGAAATTAGTGTCAGTAAACCAAACTTAATACTGGTGCAACAAATTAACAGTTCATATCAATACCGGTGAAACTTAATGCATGAAACAGAAAGAGTAACAACATCCACAACACATGACACAAAGATTTTGATGTGGAAACCCTGTAAGGGGAAAAACCACGGTGGGAAACCTTACCCGCAATCAAATGATACCACTGCAGATAGTAAGTGTATACAAATGGGGTTTGCATATGTAGAAAGGCCAATCGCTTAGAGCTCACTGCTCAATCACAAATTGGGAGTCACACTGACTACAGTAGGATGGTTAAATCCTATACCAATGTACTGCTTCAAAGTAGCATCTGCAATGCTGGATTCAGTACCGATTTAAGCTCTAACAAATACCTTCATACCTTCCTTCAACCTTCAGATGATGTCAGCGTGATTCGTGCTATATTCTGCTCACGTGATCTTCAGTAATCACACATATTACAAGTTACATTCCCATGTTTTATCTCACAAATGAGATCTTACATTTATACAAAACCTAAGACCAAATGTATAGGTCAAATCACTAAGGATATTCTATTTAAATCAATTAGAAATAAGTCTTGATGCGATACAACATGTTGGCTCAATACATTTACCACAATATCCAATCAATAAACAATCTCCATAATTTGTCGTGCTGATCTGGAATAGATAGCATATACTGGTCCATAACCTAGACCTATCTGTCAGTAAAGGCAAATATGTCAACCCGATTAGACCAATAACTAAAACATCAAAACCAAACTTCTAGTCCATGTCTTCGACATAATCAAATGATCTCTAGATGATAGCAAGTCATCTTCATTGTCGGTGAACTATATAACCTGCCGGTGAACATATACCGGTGACTGTGCGTAAGCCACTAACTAGTGCAACACATGACGAAGTCATCCATAATACCAACAACCATTTCAATGGTCTTAGCCTAGCTAAAAAGTTGGTCTGAGCCAGATATTATTGGCCGACAATGGAAAAAGAAGCCCATGACTTTGCTAAGAAGTGTTACAAATGCCAGACACATGGAGATTACATTTACGCGCTAGCACAAGAACTTCAGCTTGTCACATCTCCATGGCCCTTTTCTCAATGGGGGCTTGAACTCATTGGAAAGATCCACCCAAAATCAGCAAACAAACATAAGTTAATCATAACAACCACATAATACTTTACAAAATGGATCGAGTCTATACCCATGACCTATATCAATGGTACACAAATTTCCAAGCTCATCTTGAACTATATCATATGTCGATATGGAGTTCCTCTTGCTATAGTCACTGATAATGGTCGTCCATTCAAAAACAAAGATGTCCAAGAACTCTGTGAGAAGTTCCACATTCATAATCTTTTTTCAACCCCATATTATCCATAGAGTAATGTGGAAAAGTGAGGCATTAAAAAAAAATCATCAAAATACTCAAAAAGGTTGTCAATGACGCTAGCCGAGATTGGCCCATGTACAGTTGAATCTACCTTTATTGGCTTATCGTACTTCGATCTGCACCCCTATTGGTGCAACACCTTACTCTTTGGTGTATGGTGCAGAAGCTATCTTACCTTTGGAGGTCGAGATTTCATCCCTATGAGTCTCCTTGCAACACCTGATAGATGATGAAGCATACATAGTTTCTAGGCTGCATCAACTTGAAATGATAGATGAAAGGCATTTGAGAGTTTGGACACATTTGCAAGCATATCAAAACCGTCTCCATCGCACCTATAACAAGAAAGTCAGAGGGAGACACTTCCAAGTGGGAGGCTTGGTCCTAAAAGCCAACCCTAAGAATTCACAATCTATCGAGATCATCAAAGGAAATTTTGAACCTAATTGGGTTGGACCTTTCATCATAACTGCAACATATGGTTCAAATGCTTATTAGCTTGCGACCCCAGAGGGTGAACCACTATCAGATCCTGTGACCAACATGCACCTCCGAAAGTATTATACATTGGTTTCTTTTATCAGTTATTCAATATGATCCTGAAAAAATGACAAAAAAAAAGTGAAAACTATTTTTAAAAATGTCAAAAATAGTAAAGAAAAATCATTCGCTCTCTAGTGAAAACTTGACAAACAGGCACTTTGGAAAAGTACCGTGGTGAAAACCTGGCAAACAAGCACCACATGTAGCAAGGTCGTTGCTTTTCCATCTATCATGACTCCCTTCGTACATAGCATAAATTTTTATCACACCTATCCATTTTGATTTGACCCAGTATCCTTCTCCAGACTCATGATTGGTTAGCATCAATGTCTTTTTCTATCAATTAGCAATACATATATTTTCTGATCTAGTCATTGTACATATTTTGGACCTCACTTGGGCACACATCCCTTGTCATGATCAATTGATGGAGTTATCATAGTGAACAACTCGGAGGCTACGACATGTACATAACTTATAAAAGTCCTGAAAAAATCACTAAAAAATAATAATCTTGAAATGATCCAAAAACAATTGTAAAAGCATCTTGAAATAATCCAAAAACATTGTAAAAAGCCCTAAACAAAAATAAATAAATAAATAAAAATTACAAAAACCCTAAAATTTGGAAAACATCGAAATCCCAAAAATAATTGTTTTCATTTTCATTTCGTTAATAAACCATCCCTTTTCTATATAGATAGACATCAAACAAAAAACACAATAAACATTGCGATTACCAAATCACACGTTAACAGATGAATTGTTCAACCAACCAAGCATTCAAACTGGTCAACTTGTCTTATCAATCAACAAACATCAACATTATCGATCCTTTGTCAACATTATCATGGGTCTTATGTAGGGTGTGGTAAACTCGAAACTAGATTGTGTCCTATCTTAGGCGAGCTACTGCATTCCTTGAAACCAGACAACATGATTGCCCTTTAAACACAATGTATTCTCACTTAAATTGGCAATGAAGATTAGGATGTTTGTTTGACTAGTTTGAACTTGTGAATCTTATCTTTCTTTGATTTATCTTTGATCGCGTTCCTATGCTACTTGATGATGTCATAGAATGATTTAAAGTGGCCAAGATGGCTCATGATCGTTTTTATTTTATTTTCTATTTGCAAAGTGTTTCATATATTTCTGGGGTGCGTATGTCTTGGGTGTCTATGGTAAGTACATTCTCTTTGTGAACGTCGCACATACCTCAACCCTTGACACACATTTAATGCCTTAGGATGGTTGAACCATTCCTTGTCTATAATGTGTCTTTTTTACGCAAAGGGATTGCATTATCACCCCGACCTTCATTGCCATGGTGCGCTGCATCTATTTTGCCATATCAAATAAAGGTTCTCACCTACTATTTGCATTTATGAAAGCTCAATATTTTATCACACTAATCATTCTTCACTTCTCATTTGCATTGCTTCTAGCTAACATTTCTTCTATCCTATCAATCATTCTATCTATTCATCAAATCAATCATTATTATGCTATCTATTTGATCTGACCAATCAAGAATTTCTTCATTTGATATCAATCAACCCTTTTCTACAATCAGTTAACATTCTTCACTTCTTACTAACATCTTTCTCTTTCATTATATTTTCTCTTTCATCTAACATTCTTCTTTTCTTTCGAGAGATCATTCATTTATTTCATACATAAACAATCTCTCAAGGGGGCATCCTTCCTCCATCCCGTGGTCTGCTGGGGCATGATATTTTTAATTATTCTTTGAAACAATGCTCAAAATCGCATTGTCTCAAAGAGGGGCAAAATGTAGACATTGAAAATTGTCCTAAGTCTTTGACGACACTTTTTACTAACCTTTTTCCTCTAAACTGATTAAATAATTTTAATTATTTAATTAGTACTAATATTATTCTTCTAGTTTCCTATAATTAAATAATTCTTAATTATTTAATTATTTTTCATCTAAATAATTAATTAAATAATCTTCATTATTTAATTATTGTTCATCATTGTTTCTTTCTAATCGATCAATCTTGATCTTAATCGATTAATCCTAACTATTCCTCTTTGATTAAATAATTCATTTAATTATTTAATCCCTTTATTTTAAGCTAATTATTCTTCTATGATTAAATAATTATTTTAATTATTTAATCACTTTCTCTAAAATATTCTAATTAAATAAATTTTTAATTTATTTAATTACCATGTGTGGGTGAAATAAATAAATTTTATTTATTTATTTATTTATGACCCCACTTATCTCTTCCACTTTCTAATTTTTTAATCTCCCTTATCTCTTCAACTTTCTAATTTAGTATTTATTAGAAGATAATTAAGGATTTTATTATTTATTCTCATAATATCTTCTCATTTGCTTTCTTCTATCTTCATCCTTCCCTGAATGACAACTCTATTGTGCACTCAATCTCATTCGTTGATTATTTTCAGTCTCAAATCAATCTTGGCCATCAAATCAATCCTCTTTTCTATAAATTGAGCTCTCATTGCTCATTTCCAACAACCACATCTCAAATATCCTTATGCTGTCATTTTCGCTTTGCAATCTTGCTTCCATCACACTTGCAACCTTGTAGGTGATAGCCACAACACATTTGAAGGAGAAAGAGAAACAATGGAGAAATATGGAGGAGATATCTACGTTTTCTAATGGTTTGCATTTAGTTTAGTTGTCTTGTCTTCATAGCTGTATTGATTGAATAAGGATCAATTTCATAGCTTGTTGTGTTTTGTGGCTGACTAATTATATGCTTTGAATCCTTTACCTAATTTCCTACATCACAATTCTAGTAACTGATAATATTATACTTTCATTTCCTTATCATACTTCTAGAGCTATTTGTTAATATATTCTAGTAGAATCATAACTTTTCATATTGTTTTGTAAATTCACTTGCCTTATCATGTCACTAGATTCATCCTGTAACATTAAGAGTATAATGCCCACATTAGGAATATTGTGCCTTCCCCATATCCACAATAATTTCACACCTAGATAGGGCCACAAGTTATCATTTCATATGTCTAACTAGTGGTAGATTTATATTAAATATCTTGACTATTATCTCTAATTTATGTGCCTTGCATGCCTATTATTCAATATTCTCCTTTTTTTTTTTTTTTTTCTTATAAAAATCTATTTACTTAATATTACATAATATATACATGCTTCCATGATTAAATATCTTTAGATTTTTTTATTATTATAAATTATTTTTCTTTTCAAACCCATTTATCACATTGTATGCAACCAATTTGAGAGGGGAATATACCATTATTTTTCCTCTATTGAGATTTTAAGTAGTGACTTAGGCTATACAAAGGCTCATTATTGTTCCTAGACATATCTTGACCACATTATATTATCATGCCTAAAGTGGAATTCCACATCAATATCACCACTTTGGATGTAATTTAACACCAATTTTGTACAAGTGTGATCTCATTCTTCCCTTCCACTCTCTCTTTCTCTCTCACATACATATACATAAATTAAAAATTATACAAATTCATAGATAGTTGAATCATTTTATAATTGTGTTATAAAGGCTACTCATTGCATTTTTTTTAAAATTTTTTCATTCCCAATGAAAATTAGAATTCGTTCCATTTCTTTATAAGGTTACTATGCGATTAAGATTGGCCAAATAATGGTAACGAAAAAAAAATTATTTGATTATGCCAACATTTAGATTTAGATGGAAAAGTGTTGAAATTTCTAGCTCAAATTTAGATTCCCTCAAAAAATGTCCTAGTATTAGCATGGATTCTGGTAAGTGGGAGTCCCAAAGGTTGTCAAAAAATATGCAAAATCATATATTTAGTTCTATCCTAAAACTTACCACACTCTAGGGTTCACGGTCTAGACTTTTATTAAAATATATATATTTATTTTTTTGACAAATTAGGTTGCCTAAAAAGTTATTTTGTGTGTCATTTATGTATATCTAATGTTTCAAGAAAATATATTTTATTCAAATGCTCATAGTTAGGCTGGCTAAGACACGTTAAAAAGAAAGCAACACTTCATTGAAATAATTTATATTTACCAAATTTATTTGAAATTTTAGAAGAAAAGAGTAGTCTATTGATTAGATTCAATTTCCTACAATTTTTATTGCTACTTTATTTTACATTATGTATGTAAATCATCAATTTAAATTATAAAATATGTAATAGTATTTTTAACATTTTCATTATCACTTAAAGCTATTGTTTTTCCCATAATGATATCCCACTCACCCTCACGAATCTCACATCCTTTTATTTTTGAATATTTACTTTGTATTCCCTATCTTGGATCAATACCATAATTCTCAAGATAAATCCTAAGTCATTCATTATTGATTGCAAAACAAAAATATTGAATTGTTGACTCGCACACTTTTCTACTAAACACCTATAATGCAAATATTTATTATGTCTTTTTTACATTTTTTTTAATTGAACAAAACTTAGTCATATAAGAATCATCGAGGAATAAGAAAGAACATCCATATTACAAGGCGCATTCTTCCTAGGGATATTATAATTTAGAGTACTAAAATGAATTCATCTATATTGGTGTCTCGTATAGGCCATTGGATGCTTATTTTTTTATTTTTAGTCACTCTCAAGAGCTCTAAATCTAGTTTATCAAAAAGGTTTTTAAGGGGAACTTCACTTGTATATTCAATAGGTTTCCAAATGTATTTAAATTAAATACTATCAATCCTTACATGCTATTAGATAGAAAAGATTCTAGAAAATTAGAAAATTAGGTCAAAAAATCTTTCAAACAATTAAATAAGGATCTTATCTTTGATTATTCAAGATTGACTTAGAATCAATTAAAATCAAATTAAAAAAAATTCTATTCTACATAGATTTCAAGATCATTAACTTATTAGAAGCATCATTTTTTTTTATGTAAAATATTGATTATATACATATTAACACCATTTCTATCATTAATTCAAGAAATACATACACTTATCTCTAATATTTTAATTTATAAAATAATTTATTTGATTATAATTATACAATTATTTACCAAAATTCTTATATTGATTTTTATAATTATTATTAAGTTTTTCTAATATTATTAATGGTACATTTTATATTTTACCACAATCCTCACAATGCTAAATATTTTTATGCATTTCTATTATAAAATATAATGAAACTATCATAAAAGCTATACAAAATAGGAATAGAAATGTATGGTTAAATATTAAACGTATCATGTTAAATACTTTTATTCATGTATATCATAATATATAATGAAAAACATCATTCTCTTCAAAGTCTTTTCCGTGGACTATATATTTCTATTAAACATATCTATTGTTTTGGATATGGCTTGTAGGCCTAATTGATTTTTAGTCAATTCTTTATTCTATAGTCAATATATCATATTAAAAGGATAAATCATAAATCAATTATATTTTAAACTTAATAATTCTAATGTAGATGATCAACTAAGAAAATAAATAAATAACCTTAAAAAAAAGGTCGTTAAAACTCCACATACACAACAATGAGCCCATAAAGATATAATTTGAATAAAAAGAAGTCAAACAATCTTGAAGATCATATATGGGCCTTCCTCTACAAAAATAAAATAAAAAGGGAAATATGAAGAAACCTTCTAAACTTACTAGCTTTATAAAATGACAAATCTAATTTTCTTTTCTTTTTTTTTTACAAAGATGAAATAAACTTGCCATAAGACTCTTAAATGTTGACATTAGAACCATCTCTAACTTTAACAAGAAAAACTATCACATTTTTCTTATTCACTCTTGGACAAACCTCATTACACAATATCAAACTCAAATTGAAATGAAAAGAAACCCCTTTTCCCTTGAAGATAGAGGAGTGAGTCCTTTATGACACAATTAACAAATAGCAATTGAATAGCTATCAAACTCATAATTTAGAAAACAAAACTACCAATGTCAAAAGAGTCTTATCCACATACACTAATTCTGATTTATAGCTCTCAAGTTCTAGACTCGGAAAACCTAAAAACCTAACATAAATGAAGACCTTAGAAATTAGATCCACCTCCAAGTCAAACCCTAATTTCCATATCCTCATTTTATGGGGCCAGCCTTAAACCACACACACTAAGCAACATATTAAGCTTAGACAATGTTAATCAACTGTAAATATTTGTCAACTCCTAATGTTTAACACTTTTAAACCTAAAAATCAAAATTTACTTTGATTTAAAATATCACAAAAGACTACAATAAAATGAGTGAACCAAACAAACCCCTTTCTTTGATATATAAGCCTTTTTTCTTCTTCATCATTTTTTAAACCACATATCCTCGATGATTTCATACATATTTTCATCCACAATCATAACATTATCGTTTCATAATAATATGACATTATATATTAAGAACCGGCCAATTTCATAAATATTTTCATCCACAATCATAACATTATCGTTTCATAATAATATGACATTATATATTAAGAACCGGCCATAATTTAAGCCTGATATATCGTATTTACAGGTTATGGAACTCCACCATCAAAATACGCACATCTTTGCTTGAATTAACAAACTAGTTATCACATTATTGCGTAACAGGTAATTGAGATCATAATGTATATAATAATAATCATTAGATCATGTATATAATAATAATTAAGAAAATTATGCTCTTTCTTACTCTCTAAAACTTCAAACAATCCATAATATAGCCTTAATACAATTACAAACATTTACAACAACCTTGGAGTACAAGTCAACTCCAGATTCTAAATTATTCAGACTGCTGGAATGCTTGAGAATGAGAAACCTTTGTAGCCCCTGTAAGCATACCATGCAATTCTTGTATAATAAAATCCCGGAATGAAAAAGACCATTGCAAGCAACGTAAGCAACACGCCTGCACATAAAACAGTTTTCAATCATTTAACCCCTCCAAAACAAAATAGGTTTAATTAAAGAAAAAAAAGGTTTTACAAGGATTTTAAAATTCAGTTATTACATAATAATACATCAACAAAAGAGCAGCTAATCACAGACAAAGGATAAATAAGTTTTATAGAGATCTTAAAATCCAGTTACAACATGATATATATAACATTGGCAAAAAGAACAGCTAATCATAGATGTAACGAAAATAGGTTTTATAGCAATCTCAAAGTCCACTTACAACATGATATACAATTAGCAAAAGACCAGTATATCATAAACAAAAGATAAATAGATTTTACAGGAATCCTAAAATCCAATTATGACGTAATATAACATCAGACGAAAGAACAGCTAATCCTAAAATCTAATTATGACATAATATACTATCATGGAAATAAACAACTAATCACAAACAAATGATAAATAGGTTTTACAGAGATCTGAAAATCCAATTATGACATCAACAAAAAGCAAAACAACACGCAATAAAACAAAATTCAAAAGAAACCCAAGAAAAGAAACATTTAAGAATGTAAAGAGATAACACACCATGGATTCTGGTCCTTCCAGTTTGTGTGGAGAGCATTAAAAGACCCAATAAAATGCCGAGAGATCCCATTACTAGAAGAGAAACAGCCAGTGTTATTTCCTTCACTGGAGGCCTGCATTCTATAGTTAACCTAGCTTTAAAATCGTTTTCATTATTTTCAGAGGCCATTATTCACAAATTCTCCACAAGATCTCCTGCTGTTTTTTTCAGTATTGTCTTAATTTGATCTTTCCCTGTTGAACCAGATTATTCTTTATAAGTTTATTTTGTCGAAACAATTTCTTTGCTTTGCTTGATCTTCTCAAACCTTAATTTTCTTCCTGTGAAAATCAAATCGACGTTTGTATTTTCTTCTCTGATATTTATTTATTCTTGCGTTGCTTTGGAAGGCGACGATTCAAGGGTGACTTTTAAACCAAAAAAAAATGGAATTACACTCTTTAATGTTATGATTTATTCTTTAAGACAAAGATATAATTTCTAGCAGTCCTGTAGACGATAAGACTATAGCTCCTATATTTATTGTAATTGAGATCTAAATATATGGATACGTATCATTTTTTAGTTTTTTAAGTAGTAAGTTTCTTTATAATTTGATTTTGAATTATTAAGAAGTATTTAAATATTTTTCAGATTTTTTTTATGATTAAGTTTTTTTTTTTTTGTTTTTTTTTTTGTTTTTTTGTTAATTAAAAAAATAATAATAATATATTATTCACAAAAAATAATAGGTAATAGGAAGAATCTATATTTTATATATGTAAATTCAATTTTAGTTTTCTATATCTAGAAAATTAGACAAATCAATGATGACGGTGTTATGTAAGAGTTGGATGTTATTTAAACAAAATATCCAAATGAGGTTCCAGTTTTGCTCCAATCTCTGCACCTATTCATTCCAAATCTCCAAGGGAATTGTCTCCTCATTCTTGTCTTCCTCATCTAGTTTGCCTTGCTTCGACAAGTTCCTAACTTTATTTTTCATCCTACTCCATCCAGAAACAAATCCTATACCCACTTTCCTCATAATGCCATCAATGATGACACACATAGAGCTTGAGGAGTTTCCCATTTGATGATATCCTTTCCTATACTCTTCAATTTTTGCTTCAAGGTTCATCACCCTAACTTACAGTTCAATTATCCGATTTGCAGCTTCCTAGTGTTGTCCTTCTCTGCACCAAAGGGTGAATCCTGAGAGCAGCGCACCATATCAACATCATCCATAGATTAAGTGGCGGGTAAATTGGTTTAGAGTCCTCCCTATCCTTTGAGGATTTACTCTCCTCTTCTATTTCCTCCTTGAAGTGTTCCGCCTATTCTTCCTCTTCCACGTGAAACTCCTCATCATCAGTGTCTTCATTAGAGGAAGCTTCATCCTCTTCTAGGTTAAATTCCTCAGCAACTTCATGAATTCTCACTTTAGATTCAGTCTTAACCCTTCTATGAGTATGTGCAGGATCATGGTGTGCCAAAACAGACCCTTAAGTGGCAATGAAATTTTAGAAAATCAGAATTATGCAACTTGACATGAAAATTTGAATAAGTTGTGAACATTATTTTTAGAATATGTAAGAAGAGAATATATAGAAAATTGAATGTAGTTTCTAAGATACTAGTTATTTTTTGGAAGAAAAAAAATCCTATTTGATGAAAATTTCAAATTTCAATGCAGTGGTACTAAAATTTCAGGAAAAAAATAAGAAGTAGACGTATGCCTGACCACCATAATCACAATCAAATCATAAGATTTTTTTATAATATTTATAATATAAGTATTAGACTCATGTCCATATGTGACACATATTTTTTTTAAATTTTTTATAAAGTAAATAATTATTTATGAAATTTTTACTACAACATTTTAGAAATTCAGAAACTCCGACGTTTGACCACCTTAACTTGGTCAAAACCTTATGAAATTTAATTTTTTAAATTTTTTCCCTATAGTAGATGAAGCATAGGATGTGATGCATGTTTCGGATTCAAAAAATGTTACACCGTTTGAAAGTTATGAGTGTTTTTCAATCAGTATATCAATCAAGACTATTGTCAGAATTCAATTAGAAAATAAATAATAATTATTTAAAGCTATGAGATTTCCACAATCCATTTTGCATTTCTAGTGTATTTTTTTTCTAGATTCGATTGTGTGTATATTTTTCCATCAATGTTTCGAATCACACTCCATGATTCATCATCAGGATGAAAAGAATTCCCAAGACATGAAAGATGTTGAGTTGCAGATTTGAGACAAAATATAAAGAGGAGAGGGGTGGGGGAGGGCACGAGGAACAAGGAGAGAGGAAAGAG
This sequence comes from Cryptomeria japonica, assembly GCF_030272615.1. Taxonomy (NCBI): domain Eukaryota; kingdom Viridiplantae; phylum Streptophyta; class Pinopsida; order Cupressales; family Cupressaceae; genus Cryptomeria; species Cryptomeria japonica. The sequence continues at coordinate 366,890,746 of NC_081414.1, read as the reverse complement.
AAAAGGAAAAGACCACTTGAAGGATGGGAGACCTAAAAAACTCCAAGGAATAAACCACCCACAGAAAAGAAAAAAGGAAAGCCAAGCAACACAATCAAAACCACTAAAAAACAAAAAAATTAGGGAAAAAAATTAAAAACTAATTGAATAAATAAACAATTATAAATATATAAAAGAATAAACGCATAGGCATAAACCAAAAGACAAAAAACACAGAAACAAATAAGAATAGAGATATGAACAATTCCAAAAGATATGAGCAATAAAAATACATGTTGAAGTCTAAAAGCAAATATAAACATGAAAATAAACAAATATGTAAATAAACCAAAGGGGGAGAGGGAGACGCAAAAATGAAGAAGAAAGAGGGGGAGAAGTCAAGGAGGGGGGTGGGGATGACGCTGGAGGGCAAGAAGTAGAGGGTGACTTCTTGCCCTCCAGCGTCATCCCCACCCCCCTCCTTGACTTCTCCCCCTCTTTCTTCTTCATTTTTGCGTCTCCCTCTCCCCCTTTGGTTTATTTACATATTTGTTTATTTTCATGTTTATATTTGCTTTTAGACTTCAACATGTATTTTTATTGCTCATATCTTTTGGAATTGTTCATATCTCTATTCTTATTTGTTTCTGTGTTTTTTGTCTTTTGGTTTATGCCTATGCGTTTATTCTTTTATATATTTATAATTGTTTATTTATTCAATTAGTTTTTAATTTTTGTCCCTAATTTTTTTGTTTTTTAGTGGTTTTGATTGTGTTGCTTGGCTTTCCTTTTTTCTTTTCTGTGGGTGGTTTATTCCTTGGAGTTTTTTAGGTCTCCCATCCTTCAGGTGGTCTTTTCCTTTTCTCTTTCCTCTCTCCTTGTTCCTCGTGCCCTCCCCCACCCCTCTCCTCTTTATATTTTGTCTCAAATCTGCAACTCAACATCTTTCATGTCTTGGGAATTCTTTTCATCCTGATGATGAATCACAGAGTGTGATTCGAAACGTTGATGGAAAAATATACACACAATCGAATCCAGAAAAAAAATACACTAGAAATAATTATTTATTAAAGTCGAAATAAGACAAGCCTTATATTGTTGAAAAGCTAGGAACGTCTTTAAAAAACCCTTTTCATTTTATCAATGTTGGCTACAAAAAAAGTCGTCAGCCACCCGTGTAAAGTTTGGAAAATCAAGGAATACTGAAAAACACGTTTTTTCAGTTGACTTTCCAGGCTTGTCACTTCCAAGCCAAATACCAAAGCATTCCCGAGCCAAAATTTGAAATTTTAAAATTTGACTACAAAAATCAGATATCCGATTATATCGGATATTCGATTTTAATCAGTAAATTCTCTAACTAGATTTGCCCATAATAAATCTAATGTTTATTAATATATTAATTTATAAATAAATTAGTATATGATATTAGGGAGAGGGAGAGGGAGAGGGGGGAGTGGGGAGAGAGAGAGAGAGAGGGAGGGAGGGGGGAGGGATAGAGAGAGCTTAGGGGAGAGAGAGAGAGAGATTAGGGGAGAGGGATAAAGAGAGATCAGGGAGAGATAGAGAGAGAGACAAAGAGAGAGAGAGATGGGGAGGGGGAAGGGAGAGAGAGAGATAGAGAGAGATTAGGGGAGAGATAGATAGATGGAGAGATTAGGGGAGAGGGATAAAGAGAGATTATGGGAGAGAGAGAGAGAGAAGGAGATGGGGAGAGAGATTAGGGGAGAGAGAGAGAGAGATTAGGGGAGAGGGGGAGAGAGAGATTAAGACACCATAGGACCCAAAGTGACCCAATATGGTGTCATAATGGGTCGTATGGTGTCCTAAGGGGTCATAAGGGTTCATGGGACACCATATGACCCCTAAGGACAACATATGACCCCTTATGACACCATATGGTGTCATTAGGGATCATATGGTGTCCATAGGTGCCATATGGTGTCCTAGGACACCAAAGTACCCCTTAAGACACCAAATTGTGTCGTTATGGGTCATATGTTGTCCTAAGGAGCCATAAGACACCATATGACCCAAAGCAACCCAATATGGTGTCATTAGGAATCATATGGTGTCCTAAGGGGTCATATGATATCTTAAAGGGGTCATATGACACAATATGACCCACTAGGACACAATATGACCCATAATGACCAAATATGGTATCTTAAGGGGTCATATGGTGTCCTAAGGGGTCGTAGGATACCATATGACCCCTATGGACACCATAGGACCCCTTATGACACCATATGGTGTCGTAAGGGGTCATATGGTGTTCTAAGGGGTTGTAGGACACAATATGACCCCTTAGGACACAATATGACCCAAAGCGACCCAATATGGTGTCATAATGGGTCGTATGGTGTCCCAAGACACTAAATGACCCCTATGGACACCGTAGGACCCCTTAAGACACCAAATTTTGTTGTTAGGGATCATATGGTGTCCTAAGGGGTCATATGGTGTCCCATGAACCCTTATGACCTCTTAGGACATCATATGACCCCTAATGACACCATATTGGGTCGCTTTGGGTCATATTGTGTCGTAAGGGGTCATATTGTGTCCTACGACCCCTTAGGACACCATATGACCCCTAACAACATGATTTGGTGTCTTAAGGGGTCCTATGGTGTCGTTAGGGGTCATATGGTGTCTTGGGACACCATATGACCCCTACTGACGCCATATTGGGTCGCTTTGGGTTATATTGTCCTAATGGGTCGTAAGACACAATATGACCCAAAGCGACCCAATATGGTGTCATTAGGGGTCATATAGTGTCCCAAGACACCATATGACCCCTAACAACACCATAGGACTTCTTAATACACCAAATCATGTCGTTAGGGGTCATACGGTGTCTTAAGGGGTCGTAGGACACAATATGACCCCTTAGGACACAATGTGACCCAAAGCAACCCAATATGGTGTCATTAGGGGTCATATGGTGTCCTAAGAGGTCATAAGGGTTCATGGGACACCATATGACCCCTTAAGACACCATATGACCCCTTAAGACACCATTTGACCCCTAACGACATAATTTGGTGTCTTAAGGGGTCCTATAGTGTCCCAAGACACCACATGACCCCTATGGACACCATATGACCCCTAACAACACCATAGGACCCCTTAAGACACCAAATCATGTTGTTAGGGGTCATATGGTGTCCTAAGGGGTCGTAGGACACAATATGACCCCTTAGGACACAATATGAGCCAAAGAGACCCAATATGGTGTCATTAGGGGTTATATGGTGTCCTAAGAGGTCATAAGGGTTCATGGGACACCATATGATCCCTTAGGACACCATATGACCTCTAACGACACAATTTGGTGTCTTAAGGGGTCCTATGGTGTTGTTAGGGGTCATATGGTGTCCATAGGGGTCATATAGTGTCTTGGGACACCATAGGACCCCTTAAGACACCAAATTGTGTCGTTAGGGGTCATATGGTGTCCTAAGGGGTTATATGGTGTCCCATGAACCCTTATGACCTCTTAGGACGCCATATGACCCCTAATGACACCATATTGGGTTGCTTTGGGTCATATTGTGTCCTCTCTCTCTCTAAAATATGACTAATAAAATACGATATTGGATTTAATCGGATATCAAATTTCTTCCATCGCCATTAATGTGGCAGTTCAGTAAATAAAAGGCAGCAATGAGAAAATTTTTGGGGACCACAAATTTATACATTAAAATTGGATATTCGATAAAATTGGATATCCGATTTTTGTACCAAAAAAAAAGAAAAAAAAGCCTTGTGGGTCATTTTGTGGATTCCAATGGCCCACAGTCTGCATATTCTATTTTTTGTCGAGGATCACGGGTTTTCAGACAGGTAGAGACAAATTTTTTCTTTTGGGAGATTCTTAAAGTGAAAAGTTACATTGTCAATCACGTAGGAGCATATGTGTGGAGGAAAATGGGGAGTAGTAGTCATCAGAAGTCTAAACGCAAAAGAAAACTTTCAAATGACCAAATTGAAGTGTATAGGGAAAGAGATAGAGAATGTCATAGGAGGAGAAGACAAGGTATGTTAAATATTGCTAATGTTACTTCAAGTGAAGAGGAAATAGAATTTGAAAATGTGCCACAAGTTATTGAAAATGAAAATGTAGATTTTGAAAGTGAAAATATTGAAAATTTTGAATATGTTGAAAGTGATAATGAAAATGCTCAACATGTGGAAAATTTTGACATAGGAGGTGAAAATGTGGAAAAATTTAACATTGAAGGTGGAATTGCTCAACCAAGTGAACCATATGTAACACCTAATTACTTTATAAATGAAGACCCTCTCATGGATGAAAGACAAATTCCAAGTCCAAGACCTTCAAGAACCCCAAAATGACTATTTGAAATCGATGAGAACATTATTGCAAATCTTGAAGGCAAGAGGTCAACAAGAACCGTTCAGTTGTGGGCTACACAACTTTTCAACCAAAATTTTAGCAATAAGACATTGACCGAGCAATGCCAACTCTTTGTTCAATTGCTAAAGATGATAAAGATGAGACCATTGCTAAAAAAATTGAAGATTCGTATGAACAAGAAGATGGAGAGAAATTCTATTATTACAAAAAATCTATTTGACACTCTTAATTCTATTGGAAAGAATACCAAAGAAAGAGATAAGAGAGCCGCTTGAAGAGTGATTACAACCTCCTTAGTAAGCCATCAATTGAGAAAGGCTCGTCAAATGAGACAAACTTGTGTTGATTTTAACATAAACCGTAAAACTTTGGATAGAGCACTTGCACGAAGACAAAGACTTGATGATCCACTTCAACAAGATACATGGGTATTTGGTGGGAGGCTTCCACGTGTTGATAGAAAGTTGACTGACAATGTGAAGGAGGAGATTCAACAATTTTGGCACTCTAACTCTAGAGTGTCACCCAATGTAAAGGACGTTTTGAAATTAAGAATCGACAACCGAGACCGCACACCGCATCCCAAACATTTCTTGGAATCAAGCCAAACAATGTTGTACAAAAAAAATTGTGAATTACATCCAACTTTGCAAATATCACAAAGGGCCTTTGAATATTTGAAACCATTTTATTGTGTTCCTCTTAAGATTCACAATACTTGTTGCAAGTACCATGTGGAGTTTTCAATGTAAAATGAACTTTTATGTCATATTCGTTCTACGATGCATACTCATGAGATGTTGCAGGAGTGTGGTGCAATTCTATTTCCAAGATCATCAAGAGACTTGCAAGATCTATTTTTATGCCCTAGAGATGATGGCTGCTATTTCTATAGAAATGATTGTTTGAGTGAGAAGTGCTCAGAATATGGTGGGTTGTCAAAGTTTGTTTCATGTTTTCATGAGGGCAGCGAACACGAGTTTGGAAAGAATTATGTTGAGAAAAAAAGATATGAGACAGTGAAATATACTTTGAAGAGTGGAGGTGAAGGTTCTAGATGCGAATTAGTCTCAAGAGAAGTGAGTATTGCTGATTTTATTTTGAATTTTAAGGAAAATCTTTTCTACAAGTATGCAAGGCACACCCATAGGTATTAGTGGTTGGATCAACAATTCAAGATGTGTAAGAACTCTTTCTCGATTGGCACTATTGTATCGGTGGTTGATTTTGCAGAGAACTATACATTGCAACCACAAAATAAGGTACAGTCTCAGTACTACAATTCAGTCCAGATTGCTATTTGTGTTCACATTACATATAGACATGCTCCTGATAGTACAAAAGAGGACAAGAAGATAATCAGGGAGTATCATTTTTATATGAGTGATGATAGATCACACTCCTCCGAGTATGTGCAACATTCTTTCAAGAATTTTTTTGAGTTCTTGCATGAGAAAGATATTGCAATTGACCGACATATAATATGGTAAGATAATTGTACGGGTCAATTCAAGAATACCCGTACGTTTTATTGGTTGAGTAGAATGCATGTAGAGAGGTGTATACCTCATATTTGGTGTTTTTTGAGGCAGGGCATGGGAAGGGAGATGATGATGGAGCAGGTGCATGTTTGAAGAGAGCTCTAGTTAAGGAGCAATTGAGGATTTCAGGTGCAAATTTCTCTGATGCACGTTCTATTGTTGATTGGTGTAGTTCAGCATTGTCACATGGAGGTACTATTGATTCAGCAGTGAGTAGATTCTTTTGGTTGGTTGAGGAGGGAACAATGGGAGATAGATTGGATTGTCAAACAATTAAAGATTCTTCAAAGATGCATTCATTTCTCAGCTCAGATGAAAGTACATGGACCATTTGAACATGAGCGTTGGCTTGTTTTTATCAGAGTTGTGTTCGGTGTGATTGGGATCAGTACGAGTCAAGTGAGTGGGTTGATACGTGGGTTCCCCACTATCTAACTCCTTTATCTCAAACAATATCCTTATCAAACGATGACATGGAAAGTTCACTTGAGTATGATCGTCTATCAGATCTTGTACAACTAGGACATGTTTTTGCAGTTGTCGCACTGCAAGGGAATGAAGAGAGATCATAATATTGGTTGGAATGATGTGTATAGGGAAAACAAAATCTAACACAATCAGTGACAAATGATGACGGGTTCACATATTCTACAGGTTCAGTTGTTGTTGTGGGAACTTGGTTGCGAACATACATGATTAGAAAGAATGGCATACCTGCATTTGAAGACTATGAGAGACACAAAACCATTATAATGTATTCACACCTTATTATAGCTACAAATGTCAAGTTGTTGAAGCATCAAGCAAAATTGAAGACCAAAGAGCTATGGGCAGTGACTACTGTTGATCATGAAGCAATACTAGATACTCTTAAGCAAAGAGATGATCCTTCAGGAACACTTGAGTAGTAGGTCTTTAATGGTGCCTTATTTTTTTTATCATGCATTTCATTTCAAACAATGATCATTAAACCTTAATGATCAAGTTTGTTATGTGTATATTAAGGATGTGTTGAAAATGTAGGTCTATTGATGAACGTTTTTTTTTTGGCAACACGGTTTTTGCATGCACATAGCAGGTACACTCGATATAATCGGAAGGGACGTATTTTGGCAACATGACTTATTATCATGCATTTGACGAGCTTTACAATTTTTGTTATTAGAGAACACTATTTGACAATTTTTGATGATATAATTATCGCAAAACCTTTATGCTCATGCAGGTCTTTTTTGATGATATGCAATAGTATCACATTATGATTTTTGCATCAACATAGTGGGTTTTGTTGATATAATTCGAAAGGATGTGTTTTTGTGGTATATAATCCGACCTTTTAATTTATTATCATGCATTTCAATTGAAGTGATTATCATGAAGCCTTTATGTTCATCCATGCATTTTATGTGTAGACTAACAATTCTTAAAAATACAGGTTCATGCTAGATCATTTGCCATTGACAAGACCCTCTCTTGGTGATGGTACATATTCCTTTGTGCATTAATGAGATAAAATTTTGTGCATATTTCTATTTAGAAATGACCATATCTACCATCGTCTTCAACCATGCAGAGAAATGCAGTGAGAAGGGCTTTAATCAACATGCATCTTTCTTCAAAGTTATGCTTGTATACTTGCAGAGAAACTGGTAAGTTTCGTAATTATACATTCTTGTGCGTCTTAAAAATATTTCAAATGATCTATTTATAATTTGCCAAAATAATTTGTATTAAGTGTTATAATTTGTTTCTTGTAGCACAATCATTCCACATAAAAAGGTCACTTATTTTGGTCTTCATTTATATGCAGGCATTGTTGTACGTAAGCTTTTCTCATAGGACATGAGGATGTCTGATGTAGATGAAGTGGGATGTATTTGTATATGGATGTGAATTGATGTAACATTGTTATGATGATATACAATGTCCATGAGCAAATTGGTTTAGTTATATTGATGATAATGTCCATGTATCTGTACATGAGTACATTGGTGTAGTTGTATTGATAATGAAAAAAAAAATCATGTTTGCATATCCCTTCATGGATGTCACATGCAAGTGTAATGGTAATTATGTGTATACAATACATGGAAATATTGATGATTATTATGTGTCTACAGTGTAATGCTTGTTTATATATAATTTTAGCACTTAGGGCGCTCAAGGGACGATGCTGGTAGGGTATGACCCCGAGCGTTCGATCGAGTTGATGGGAAAAATAGGAGCATGCATAGGGTAATAATTCCTAACTGGACATGTCAGAGCTGACGGTTCATCATCGCGATGAGAAGAATGAGAAATTGGCCATGCGACAACATTTGATTGAGACTGACGATTTTTTTGCCAACCAAAAAATTGCTGCCCTAATAAAAACGTAGGGCAACTTGAAAAACTGAGATAGGCTTTTATAGGGACCTCTCTCGTGGCCACGTAGGCTCAAATAGATCATTCATAGGTGCCATAGATTCTGAGTTAGGGCTCGTCAAAGTTTGACATTTTTGAGCACTTAGGGCGCTCAAGGGATGATGTCGATAGGGTATGAGCCCGAGCGTTCGATCGAGTGGGGGGGGGGGAAAATAGGAGCATGCATAGGGTAATAATGCCTAACTGGACATGTCGCAGTCGATGGTTCATCATTGCGATGAGCATAACAAGAAATTGGCCACGCGACAACATTTGATTGAGTGAGACTAACGATTTTTTTGCCAACCGAAAAATTGCTGCCCTAATAAAACCATAGGGAAAATTGAAAAACCAAGATAGGATTTTGTAGGGACCCCTCTCATTGCCCTATAGGTTCAAATGGATCATTCACAGGTGCCACGGATTCCAAGTTAGGGCCCGTCAAAGTTTGATAATTTTGAGCACTTAGGGCGCTCAAGGGATGACGCCAGTAGGGTATGACCCCGAGCGTTCAATCGAGTGGGGGGGGGAAATAGGAGCATGCACAGGGTAATAATGCCTAACTGGACATGTTGGAGTAGACGGTTTGTCATCCTGACGAGTAGAATGAGAAATTGGCCACACAACAACATTCGATTGAGTGAGACTGATGATTTTTTTGCCAATCGAAAAATTGTTGCCCTAATAAAACCGTAGGGAAAATTGAAAAATCGAGATAGGATTTTGTAGGGACCCCTCTCATGGCCTCGTAGGTTCAAATGGATCATTTGTAGGTGCCATGGATTCCAAGTTAGGGCCCGTTAAAGTTTGATAATTTTAAGCACTTACGGTGCTCAAGGGACGACGCTGATAGGGTATGACCCCGAGCGTTCGATCGAGTGGGGGGGAAAAAAAGGAGCATGCATAGGGTAATAATGCCTAACTAGACATGTCAGAGCTGATGGTTCATCATCATGACGAGATGAACGAGAAATTGGCCACGCAACAACATTCGATTGAGTGAGACTGACAATTTTTTCGCCAACCAAAAAATTGCTTCCCTAATAAAACCGTAGGGTAAATTGAAAAACTGAGATAGGCTTTTGTAGGGACCCCTCTCATGGCCCTGTAGGTTCAAATAGATCATTTGTAGGTGCCATAGATTCTGAGTTAGGGCTTGTCAAAGTTTGATAATTTTGAGCACTTAGGTCACTCAAGGGACGACGTCGGTAGGGTATGACCCCGAGTGTTCGATCGAGTGGGGGGGAAAAATAGGAGCATGCATAGGGTAATAATGCCTAACTAGACATGTCAAAGCTAACTACTCATCATCGCAACGAGCTGAACGAGAAATTGGCCACGTGACAACATTCGATTGAGTGAGATTGACAATTTTTTCGCCAATCGAAAAATTGCTGCCTTAATAAAACCGTAGGGAAACTTGAAAAACCGAGATAGGATTTTGTAGGGACCCCTCTCTTAGCCCTATAGGTTCAAATAGATCATTCACAGGTGCCATGGATTCCAAGTTAGGGCCCATCAAAGTTTGACAATTTTGAGCACTTAGGGCGCTCAAGGGACGACGTCGGTAGGGTATGACCCCGAGCGTTCGATCGAGTGGGGGGGAAAAATAGGAGCATGCATAGGGTAATAATGCCTAACTGGACATGTCGAAGTCGACAGTTCGTCATCACGATGAGCTGAACGAGAAATTGGCCATGTGACAACATTCGATTGAGTGAGATTGATGATTTTTTTGCCAACCAAAAAATTGCTGCCCTAATAAAACCGTAGGGAAAATTGAAAAACCAAGATAGGATTTTGCAAGGATCCCTCTCATGGCCCCGTAGGTTCAAATGGATCATTCATAGGTGCCATGAATTCCGAGTTAGGGCTTGTCAAAGTTTGACAATTTTGAGCACTAAGGGCGCTCAAGGGACGACATCGATAGGGTATGACCCCGAGCATTTGATCAAGTGGGGGGGGGGGGGGGAGTAGGAGCATGCATAGGGTAATAATGCCTAACTAGACATGTCAGAGTGGATGGTTCGTCATCGCGACGAGCTGAACGAGAAATTGGCCATGCGACAACATTCGATTGAGTGAGACTGACGATTTTTTCGCCAACCAAAAATTTGCTGCCCTAATAAAACTGTAGGGCAAATTGAAAAACTGAGATAGGCTTTTGTAGGGACCCCTCTCGTGGCTCCGTAGGTCCAAATAGATTGTTTGCAAGTGCCATGGATTCCAAGTTAGGGCCCATCAAAGTTTGACAATTTTGAGCACTTAGGGTGCTCAAGGGACGATGCCGGTAGGGTATGACCCCGAGTGTTGGACCGAGTGGAGGGGAAAAATAGGAGCATGCATAGGGTAATAATGCCTAACTGGACATGTCAGATCTGATGGTTCATCATTGCGATGAGCTAAACAAGAAATTGGCCATGCGACAACATTTGATTGAGTGAGACTGACGATTTTTTCACCAATCAAAAAATTGCTGCCCTAATAAAACCCCAAGTGTTCGACCGAGGTGGGGGGAAAAATAGGACCATACATAGGGTAATAATGAATTGTATCAAGTATTGTTCATTAAATGAATTGTATTGTATTGTTCATTAAATGAATTGTATTGTATTGTTCATTAAATAAATTGTATTGTTCATGAATTGTATTGTATTGTTGATTAAATGAATTGTATTGTATTGTTCATTAAATGAATTATATTGTTCATTATATAAACAACACTTATGATGAAATGAAATGAATTGTATTGTTCATTAAATAACAATTATTAACCATTGTTAATTATTGGAATGAAGATTAAAGATTACCATGATAACACCACGCACTGATGAGCAACAATTTATATGATCGAATATCAACTTTTGTATATATAAAAATGTCAAATGATTACAAATGTATGTCCATACACAAATATGGCATAAACGCCAACTCAAACAAAATGTATGTCTAAATACGTGAATGTATGTCCATATACAAAATATACATGCCAACTAGACATGTAAGCATCCCAAAACTATATATAACATCCTAAGCTGCTGATGGATCATCAAAATCGATCCTCTTCACCGCACTGCTCGGCTCTGAAGGATCCTGCACAAGAAAAACAAACCACGATTAATATTAGTTATATTATATAATTCACATTCGAAAAGTTAACATAAAAATGAACTATAATTGAACTATTCATGTTTACCTCATCTCCACATTTTCTCTTTAGCTTTGCAGGACTCTTGATGTATGTCTTCGGTGGAGGAGGTATGTTTTGAATATTTTCATACACAGCCTACATATGTTTAGAAACATGACATTGATAAAAGTTAGCATATAATTGTCACTGATAATAACAAATTATATCTACTAATCAAAAATTAAAATAAACACACATCTACTCAAGGCATCTCTTCTTCTTCTTTAGGTATACTGGGTGTAGTCATCAAGGATGTGAAGCCAAGAATTCTCTGTATATATACACAACAAGTATATGAAACTATCAATCTATGTGTAGACATGTATAATCACTATAAGTTATTTAAACTATTCATTCAATCATATTTGCATTCAATTACCTTTCCCTTGTCTCCAACTGCACTACCAGATCCTAAATCACACTGCCCCGCACTCGTGTTGCTTGTGCCCTACAAGAGTAAAATAAGATATACATGCAAGTTACTATATAATCTAATTAATACCAATATAAATGATGAGCAATAAAATACAACTTGAGTTGGCCTAGTGGTGGAGAACTTGTGCTATTTAAATAGAGGTCACAAGTTCAAATCCCACAAAGGGGGTAGGGTATGTACACCTTATCGGCTTTGGCCCATTACCTATCAAATATATATATATATATATATATTGTCAAGCTATTGAGGCCAAATGAAATGACCAACAAGGTGCCCTCTTGAATCTGTCTCAACTCCTCCTCAGTCATCAACTGTTAAATAGACCATGTAAATAAAAATTAGTACTTAATAGTGTCTAGATTATAAATATTTTATTAAAATATAACATGAACTGTGAAAATACAAATCTTACCACTACATCATCAATGTATGATGATGCTGCCTCCTCGCCTCTAGCATGTGAGGACTCCCTAGGGTATCCTCCAGTTTGTGTAATAATATTTGGTGCATCATGCATCTCATGCACCTCATAATCTGCATTGTCCATAGGAGGATCAATGGGCTGTCCAACTAGACCCAAGCATACGTGCCCACACATGACACAACTATGGGGCATGCATATGTGTGGAGCCAAGGATGACGTGCCAACACCACCGAATGCACCACTACCATCAAGAGTAGGCTGAGCTACTGACCTAGCCTGAGAAACCAAAAGGCTACTCAAAGAGTGAATAGCGGATATGGTCCGTGAAGCTGCCTCACAAATGATATCAGGATGCTGCACTGCAGGTGGGGGATCAACAGGAGGAGGGGGGACATATGGGCCCTGGACTACTCTGACTGCCCCAGGTCTATTTTGGGGCATACCTAAACCTACACCCTAGAAAGGTTGGATGTCAAAGTAGTTCACATGTTTGCGTAAAACAAACTTAGCATACAATTTTTTTATGAGATAGAAGGGGATATCAAGATTGTTGTTGGGTGGTTTGTCGAAAACCATCCACCAACGATCCCAAAAGTTTTTCACAATCCCATCATTTGTGCACCATTTAATAGAAAGTTTTGTTTTTTGGGGATCTACGGGTTGACCAGTGCGGGGATTGACAAACAATGAGGCGATGTCGGCTTTGGATATCTCAAGATCTTTGATATCCATATACGACAAGCCATCTGCATATTTTTCCCTCATAGAATCTCCCCACAAAGGGCGACATTGTGCTCCTCAGTCATGGTTTCCATACTCTTTATGATCGACGTGAGAGGATCAAACATTGGGTTTAGACGAGGGATCCTATGATATACTTCTGCAATCCCCCTCAATTCATTCAAATTTTGTGCAATCAAATCCTAAATTGAGGGGGGGTTTGGCAAATGAGGGTTTGGTTGTTGCAGTTGTGGTTGGTCAATGTTTTCATTGTTATCCCCCATTTTTAACCTAATTGAATGTAAACAATTAAATTTAGTTAACAAATTTAAACAATTAGGTATTTGATTTAAAAAACCTAATTTTCATGAAAAAAACCATATTTTCAATGAAAAATCAAATAAACATTAACAAAAAATACAAAAAATGAATGAAAATGATTGAAAACGATAAAATTCTTACCTTTTAATCTATTTTTTAGCAATTTTTTGCCAAAACACCGGATATCGGATTTTGATAAAATCGCGCAGCCTGTGAGTTAAAAATGACTCACAGGCTGTCATTGTCGAAATATATTTGTCTCAGAAAATCGGATATCCGATTTTTATACTTAATTTTTTTTAAAATAACATATATAATATAATAATATATTATATAATATATTATTATATTATATAATACGTATTGTATTATATTATAAAATATAATTATATATTATATATATTCTAATATATAATATAATATAATATAATATATTATATAATACGTATTATATAATATATAATATTATATTATATTATATATTATAATATATATAATATAATATAATATATAATATTATTATATATTATAATATATATAATATATAATTATATTTTATAATATAATAATATATTATATAATACATATTATATATTATTATATATTACGTATTGTATTATATTATAAATATAATAATATATTATATAATACGTATTATATAATATATTATTATATTATATTATATTATTATATAATATATTATTACATTATATATATTATATAATATATTATTACATTATATATTATATAATATAATAATATATTATATATTATATAATATGTAATATATAATATATTTTTTAAATTAAAATTACAAATAAAAATCGGATATCCGATTTGCATAGGTAATTACCAAGCCAAGGTGTACTGACACCCAGGCCAAGCAAAAATTCAAAACGGATTTTCGCATTTTTAGGCGAGTGAAGAAGGCTATTTTTTTTACATCGCCACTTTTTGGCCCCCCTTGATCCTGCACTAACCCTTGTCTTTGGCCAAGATATGAGAAAACCTTCTCTCTCTAGAGTTTCCCTCCTTCTTTTCCTTCTCATGCAGCCTCTCCTCTTCCTTGTTCTAGTCATGTAAGTCAAGGTCTATGGTGATTATTTTTTTGAAGGAGTCTTTATCGAGCTTTCTGACCTTAACAGGACTGTTTTTAGGGGTTTCCAATTTTCTTTTATCATGGTTAATTTTATGCAAGGCCACCTCTAGGGTTTCCTATTCTTGCACAACACAGGGCTTCTTGCCTTAGGATTTGGCCATAGGAGTAGTGTCAGGCGAAGGCAGGGGATTGGTCTCAATGAGCTCAATTCTAATAGAGGAGCCATGGACCTCTTGTTGGGATCCAAGAACACTAAGAGGGGGGGGGTGAATCAGTGTTATGCCAGAATGAATAAATTTAATATTAACACAACAACTCAGCAACCGGTAAACATAAAAGTAGATAACAATAAGTAACAATGCAACCACAAAGATGAACACCATAGCACCACACATTTATACATGGAAAACCTCAATGAGGAAAAACCATGGTGGGATTGGAGACCCACAATATCTATCCACTAATCAGATCAATAAATATTACAATAAGGGGCCTGCACATGCAGGAAGGCCAATAGCCTAGAGCGCACTGCTCATCACAAAAGAAACCTCATTGACTACAAAGAACATCAGACTACAATCCAAAATGAAGATTGAACTGCTAGAATAGCATCTCCTATGCCCGAGTACAGTTTTGGTTTAAGCTCAATGTTAGGGGTCTTAAACCTCTTATAGAAACCCAATTCGATCACCTATGATCGACCAAATCCTCTGCATATGACCACAACCTTATTCACACACAAATAATTAGATATCCATCCATCCATGATCTACAAAGAGATCTTACATCATATTTATACCAACCTGGGACCTAAATGATTACGTCGGCCACCTAAAAGATAATACAATAAATCCATTACATAAACCCACAAACCAATGATAATCCAAGTCGGTCTAAGATAGAAACAACATTAACCAAACAATAAATCCAACCGGTAATGCATCGGGAGCATCCACCGACACGTTACATAAACTGGTCCATAACCTGGCAGAATAAGCCTAACCTAAAATAGGTTGCCATAAGCCAAATGCAACTCCATCGATTAACTAGAACATGAACACAATAACCATCAGCATCCTAAAAACCTTCTAGAAGCTGCACCAACACCACATCGAATCCATCAAAAGATATTCAATATAGCTTCTGGATCACCAAACCCCGAACCAACTAAATGTGACACGCATCTGAATAACATGAATGACCAAACCAAACCAATTCCACCAATCAGAACATACCAGAGACAAATCTTCTAATCATCATCAAAGTCCAACCACTCTACCAAAACTCGGTAGATAACCAAAGAAGCTAGTGTTGACATTAATGACAAACATCAATGCAACACATAATCAATTCCTTCAAATTGCCAATAATCTCCCGCTTTGGCATTGATGGCAACACTAGATGTGCAAAATATCCCAAGTGTCAAGAAGTGCCAAACAAGTCTCCCCTAATGGAAGACATCCAACAAATGATATATCAATGAAGTTCTGAACCAAATAACCAAACCATAGACCAAACTCCCCCTATGCCTGATATTCTGTTAAGCTCTGTTTTTCACATCTATACCTCTGCCCTTTTGACATCAATGCCATAAATCTGACATAAACATCTAAGAAAAATCATAGAACCTCTGAACCACACAACTGCCTACTCCCCCTGAGTAGTAGCACCAACTCATCAATCCAGAATGAATGATAGTTCTGATAATACATACCGGACTAATGCCAATCAGTATCACTCAAGTATCAACCGGAGGGGCAAAGATCCCCAATCTATCTCTAAAGTACTTGAATGACTCCTTGGGCAAAGGTTTAGTGAAGACATCTGCAATCTACTCTTTAGTGTTCACATAAACCAATCTGACTTCATTTGCTTCCATCTTTTCCCTCAAAAAGTTATACTTGATTGATATGTTGTTTGTCTTAGAATGAAATACCAGATTCTTGGATATGTCAATAGCAACAGAATTATCACAGTGAATAACTACCGGTTCATTACAATCTACCCTTATATCCTTCAACATTTGCTTCATCCATAGAACTTGTGTACAACTAGTAGCAGCAACAACATACTCAGCTTCAATAGTAGATAAAGAAGTACATGACTATTTCTTGTTGATCAATGAAACAAGTTTCTTTCCATGAAAAAAAACTCCACCGTATGTGCCTATCTGGTTACCTATATCTCCAGCCCGATCTGCATTTGAATATGCACATAATGTAAAGTCATCATAAACCGTAAACCATACCTAAAAATCCTTGAAAATATCTAAACATCCTAGCTACCGGAGCAAGGATTCAACATAATCAATTCCTTCTAAAAATATCCTTTGCAAACCAGTCAAGCCTAGTTCCAATAACATCGAAGTCCATGTGTTGTCCTATTCTATCTGATCCAATTCCCCTTCCATAGATTTCATCCAACATTCATCCTTACATGTTTCAACTACTAATGTCAGTTCAATTAAAGAAATTAAGCATACCTCATCAGTTGCCAACCTTCTCCTTGTCCAATTATCTGATCTTTTGAATGATTCAACCTTATATACCTAGGAGTCTTTTGACTTTATATTTCTCTGCTCTGATCTTCAGTTACTGTTGAATTTTCTGATACTATCGGGGAATTTGGTTCAACATTTTATTTCGATATAGGTGTTACCGATTCAGTTATGATCATTTCCACTTTCGGTTCTCTCATAAGTTTTGATTTGACCTTTGTATTTCTCATCCACCTTGACATTAACACTATCCACAATTCTCTGCAATATTTTGTTATAACATCTATATGCTTTGCTTTCATTTGAATAACCAAGAAATATCCCTTCATCCCATCTAGGATCAAACTTTCCAATGGAATAATCTCTTTTGATATAGCATTTACTACCAAAGATTCTAAAATACTTAACAATGGATGTATGACCAAACCATTACTCATAAAGTGACATACTGGTAAACCAAACTAGATCCAAGATCCAACAAATCTTCGTCGGTTAACTTTCAAACTGACTTCTCCAAGATCTGAAATAGGATTTTAGACTACTACTAGGGGCAATGCAAGATTTTTCATCAATTTGCCTCCCCCAAGGCAAATGACTTAGTTACCGGATGAGTCTGCTATCGGTGCAAGAACATTCTGCTCTACTAGTTGAGTAAACCAAGGTATGTGCTTCAGGCAGATGAATATCCAGGGCAATAGATTTTTTTGGTCGATCCTCAGACTTCACAACCCACTTCTTCTCATGCTCCTTCTGAATATCATCAACCTTCTTCTTTCCCTTCTCATCAGATTTCTCATTCCCTGTCAGTAGGTTCTTGCTTCTACAAAATTTAGCAATACGCCCTACTTTGTTTCATCCATAACAAATGATATTGTTCTTTTGAATTGTCTTGCTATAACCTTGATCATTCCTTGACCTACATTGATTAGCCATATGTCCAAACTTTCCACATGTATGACATTTCACATTCATTCTACAATCTGTTGTCCTATGATCATACTTCTTGCAATTTAAACATTGATCGGTACCTGAATTATTATTTTGATTGAATTTATTTCTGCATTGACTTGCCATATGACCAAACTTATTGTAAACAAAGCATCTACCATTAAATTTATGTGCATTCGGTTGCCTTACTAATGACCTCTGATTCCGGTTGTCTAGTGGATTCTCCTGATTATAATTGATCACATAGTTCCTTCCTTTTAGCTTGTGCGGATGACAACCTCTCCTATAGGGTAAAAATGAATTCCTTCGTAGATCTTAGCTCATCTTACAACTTCATGTTCCTCAACCTTTCAGTATCATAGTCCTCAAGAGCTACTTGAAGTTCCTTCCTCAAACTTATTTCCGTAGATTCCAGATATAGGATCTAACTCAAGTTGTTAGACTTATTCTGAGGCACCAGGCTGTGATACCAATTGTTGGGATCCAAGAACATTGAGAGGGGTGAATTAGTGTTCTGCCAGAATGAATAAATTTAGCCTTATTAACACAACTCCTTAGCAACTGGTAAACATAAAAACAGATAACAATAAGTAACAATGCAACCACAAATATGAACACCATAACACCACAAATTTATACATGGAAACCCTCAATGAGGAAAAACCACGGTGGGATTGGAGACCCACAATATCTATCCACTGATCAGATGAATAAATATTACAATAAGGGGCCTGCACATGTAGGAAGGCCAACAACCTACAACACACTTCTCATCACAAAAGAAACCTCATTGACTACAGAAAATATTAGACTACAATCTGGAATGAAGATTGAACTGCTAGAATAGCATCTCCTATGCCAGAGTATAGTTCTGGTTTAAGCTCAATGCCCAAGGTCTTAAACCTCTTACAGAAAACCAATTCGATAACCTATGATCGACCAAATCCTCTGCATATTATCACAGTCTTATTCGCACACAGATAATCACATAGCCATCTGTCCATGATCTACAAAGAGATATTACATCATATTTATACCAACCCAGGACCTAAACAATTAGGTCGGCCACCTAAAAGATAATACAATAAATCCATTACATAAATCCACAAACCAATGATAATCCAAGTCAGCATAAGACATAAACAACATTAACCAAACAATAAATCCAACCGGTAACGCATCAGGAGCATCCACCAACACGTTACATAAACTGGTCCATAACCTAGCAGAATAAGACCAGACTAAAATAGGTCGCCATAAGCCAAATGCAACACCACCAATCAACCGGAACACAAACACGATAACCATCAACATCATCAAAACCTTCTAGAAGCCACACCAACACCACTTATCGAATCCATCAAAAGATCTTCAATAAAGCTTTGTCGGTAGAACCATTATCGGTAACCAAAAGGCTTACTAGAACATATGATAGCTTTCGGATCACCAAATCCCAAACCAACTGAATGTGACACGCATCTGAATAAAATGAATGATCGAACCAAACCAATTCCACCAATTGGAACATACCGGAGATAAATTTCCTGATCATCATCAAAGTCCTACCACTCTACTAGAACCCGATAGATAACCAAAGAAGCTAGTGTTGACATCAATGCAACACATAATCAATTCCTCCAAATTGCCAACAATCTCCCCCTTTGGCATTGATGGCAACACTAGATGTGAAAAACATCCAAGTGCCAAGAAATACCAAACAAGTCTCCCCCAATGGAAGACATCCAACAAATGATATATCAATGAAGTTTTGAACCAAATAACCAAACCATAGACCAAACTCCCCCCGTGCCTGATATTTTGTTAAGCTTTTTTTTTCACATGTATACCTCTCCCCTTTGACATCAATGCCAGAAATTTGACATAAACATCAAAGAAAAATCATAGAACCTCTGAACCACATAGCTGACTACTCCCCCTGAGTAGTAGCACCAACTCATCATTCTGGAATGAATGATAGTTCTGATAATGCATATCGGACTGGTGCCAATCAGTATCACTCAAGTCTCAATAGGAGGGGCAAAGACCCCCAATCTATCTCTAAATTACTCGAATGATTCCTTGGGCAAAGGTTTAGTGAAGATGTCTGCAATCTTCTCTTTAGTGTTCACATAAACCAATCTGACTTCATTTGCTTCCACCTTTTCCTTCAAAAAGTTATACTTGATTGATATGTTGTTTGTCTTAGAGTGAAATACCAGATTCTTTGATATGTCAATAGAAACAAAGTTATCACAGTGAATAACTATCACTTCATTTCAATCTACCCTTATATCCTTCAACATTTGCTTCATCCATAGAACTTGTGTACAGGGAAAAAGTATAAAGCTGTGTCACACTTTTATAAAGGAAATGGTCAACGTCGATTCAACTTTTTAAATTAAATCAATAGAAAGTGAAATATATGTTTTTAATTCTTAAATGATGTAAACTATTAAAATTTATATTCTTTTGTCTATTTCATGTTTTTAATTTTAACAATTTTTTTTTAAAAAAAATGAATGTAGTTTTTTATAAAGTAAACACTATAATTTAGTTGTTGATAAAATGTTGAAATTGAAGTTACACAAGCCACCACACTTTATTTAGTAAATTTTACCTTTTTTCTTAATTTTTTTTTTGTGTATATTGATAATTTGAAACTTTAGTGCATGGATATATTTTTTACTATTTTTTTATTAATATACATTTTTCAATAAATTTGAAAAGTTGTGTGTGCTGAAATATAACTCTTTCCACTTCCCGCCACCTTTTTTCTTAATTATTTTATCCATTAGAAAATAATTATATCATCTTGATTTTTAAATATATTTTAGTATTTTTCATTGACAAGATAATCAACCTTATATTTTAGTGTTAATAACCTACTTTCTAACACGTGTGACCCCTTAGGACCACTTAAGGCCCCTTGTGACACATGTCCACCCCTTAGGACCTATTAGGACAACATAGGACCAAATGTTGTCGCAAGGGGTCATATGTGGTCCTAAGAGGCCACACATGTGTTAGAATACATGTGTGACCCCTTAGGACCACTTAAGGCCCCTTCCGACACATGTGCACTCCTTAGGACCTATTAGGACCACAAAAGACCAAATGTTGTCGCAAGGGGTCATATGTGGTCCTAAGGGGTCACGCATGTGTTCTAACACATGCATGACCCCTTAGGACCACTTAAGGCCCCTTGCGACACATGTGCATCCCTTAGGACCTCAAAATACCAAATGTTGTCGCAAGGGGTCATATTTGGTCCTAAGGGGTCATGCATGTGTTCTAACACATGTGTGACCCCTTAGGACCACTTAAGGCCCCTTGCGACACATGTGCACCCCTTAGGACCTATTAGGACCAAATGGTTTCGTAGGGGGTCATATGTGGTCCTAAGGGGTCACGCATGTGTTCTAACACATGCATGACCCCTTAGGACCACTTAAGGCCCCTTGCGACACATGTGCACCCCTTAGGACCACATAGGACCAAATGTTGTCGCAAGGGATCATATGTGGTCCTAAGGGGTCACGCATGTGTTCTAACACATGCGTGACCCCTTAGGACCACTTAAGGTCCCTTGTGACACATGTGCACCCCTTAGGACCTATTAGGACCACAAAAGACCAAATGTTGTCACAAGGGGTCATATGTGGTCCTAAGGGGTCACATATGTGTTCTAACACATGTGTGACCCCTTAGGACAACTTATGGCCCCTTGTGACACATGTGCACCCCATAGGACCTATTAGGACCAAATGTTTTCACAAGGGGTCTATGTGGTCCTAAGGGGTCACCCATGTGTGACCCCTTAGGACCACTTAAGGCCCCTTGCAACACATGTGCACCCCTTAGGACCTATTAGGACCAAATGGTTTCACAACGGGTCATATGTGGTCCTAAGGGGGTCACACATGTGTTCTAACACATGTGTGACCCCTTAGGACCACTTAAGGCCCCTTGTGACACATGTGCACCCCTTAGGACCTATTAGGACCACAAAAGACCAAATGTTGTCGCAAGGGGTCATATGTGGTCCTAAGGGGTCATGCATGTGTTACCCCTTGTGACACATGTGCACCCCTTAGGACCTATTAGGACCACAAAAGACCAAATGTTGTCGCAAGGGGTCATATGTGGTCCTAAGGGGTCATGCATGTGTTCTAACACATGCATGATCCCTTGGGACCACTTAAGGCCCCTTGTGATACATGTGCACCCCTTAGGACCTCAAAAGACCAAATGTTGTCGCAAGGTGTCATATGTGGTTCTAAGGGGTCACGCATGTGTTCTAACACATACGTGACCCCTTAGGACCTATTACGACCAAATGGTTTCACAAGGGGTCATATGTGGTCCTAAGGGGTCACACATGTGTTCTAACACATGCGTGATCCCTTAGGACCACTTAAGGCCCCTTGCAACACATGTGCACCCCTTAGGACCTATTAGGACCAAATGGTTTCATAAGGGGTCATATGTGGTCCTAAGGGGTCTAACACATGTGTGACCCCTTAGGACCACTTAAGGCCCCTTAACACATGTGTGACCCCTTAGGACCACTTAAGGCCCCTTAACACATGCGTGACCCCTTAGGACCACTTAAGGCCCCTTGCGACACATGTGCACCCCTTAGGACCACAAAAGACCAAATGGTGTCGCAAGGGGCCTTAAGTGGTCCTAAGGGGTCACACATGTGTTCTAACACATGTGTGAACCCTTAGGACCACTTAAGGCCCCTTGTGACACATGTGCACCCCTTAGGACCTATTAGGACCACATAGGACCAAATGTTGTCGCAAGGGGTCATATGTGGTCCTAAGGGGTCACACATGTGTTCTAACACATGCGTGACCCCTTGGGACAACTTAAGGCCCCTTGCGACACATGTGCACCCCTTAGGACCTATTAGGACCACAAAAGACCAAATTTTGTCACAAGGGGTCATATGTGGTCCTAAGGGGTCACGCATGTCTTCTAACACATGTGTGACCCCTTAGGACCACTTAAGGCCCCTTGTGACACATGTGCACCCCTTAGGACCTATTAGGACCAAATGGTTTCACAAGGGGTCATATGTGGTCGTAAGGGGTCATGCATGTGTTCTAACACATGTGTGACCCCTTAGGACCACTTAAGGTCCCTTGCAACACATATGTACCCCTTAGGACCTATTAGGACCACAAAAGACCAAATGGCATCGCAAGGGGCCTTAAGTGGTCCTAAGGGGTCATGCATGTGTTCTAACACATGCGTGACCCCTTAGGACCACTTAAGGCTCCTTGCGACACATGTGCACCCCTTAGGACCTCAAAAGACCAAATGTTGTTGCAGGGATCATATTTAAGTGGTCCAAAGGGGTCACGCATGTGTTAGAACACATGCGTGACCCCTTAGGACCTCTTAAGGCCCATTGCGACACATGTGCACCCCTTGGGACCTATTAGGACCAAATGGTTTCGCAAGGGGTCATATGTGGTCCTAAGGGGTCACACATGTGTTCTAACACATGTGTGACCCCTTAGGACCACTTAAGGCCCCTTGCGACACATGTGCACCCCTTAGGACCTATTAGGACCACAAAAGACCAAATGTTGTCGCAAGGGGTCATATGTGGTCTGAAGGGGTCACGCATGTGTTCTAACACATGTGTGACCCCTTAGGACCACTTAAGGCCCCTTGCAACACATGTGCACCCCTTAGGACCTATTAGGACCATGAAAGACCAAATGGTGTCGTAAGGGGCCTTAAGTGGTCCTAAGGGGTCACACATTTGTTCTAACACATGTGTGACCCATTAGGACCACTTAAGGCCCCTTGTGACACATGTGCACCCCTTAGGATCTGTTAGGACCAAATGGTGTCGCAAGGGGTCATATGTGGTCCTAAAGGGTCATGTATGTGTTAGAACACATGCGTGACCCTTTAGGACCACTTAAGGCCCCTTGCAATACATAGAGAGTATGCAATACAAACAAACAATGTCTGGAGTGTGTGATGTGGTTTCTAATTTATGTCCAGTGGGGCTAACTGGTTTTGGAGTTGGACGGGGAAACCTATTAGGCCAGGCTTGGAGGAAATAATTGTGTTCATGCAAGGGCCACCTTTTTTCTATTATGAGAATGATGATTTTGCACTGAAGGATATTTGGAAGACAATTCCTGAAAATTTCTATGGTGTGGAACAAGAGTTGGTGGACTCGAAGTTCACTTTTCAGCGTCTTAGAAGACCAAGAGGCTATGTACACAATCTCCCAATAGAAGAGCAATTTTGAAAGCATAATTCTCTGGTCTTCTAGAAGTTGAATTTAGTACTTCGATGAGTCCACCAACTCTGGTTCCACACCATAGAAATTTTTGGATATTGTCTTCCAAATATCCTTTGGTGCAAAAGAATCACTCATAATAGAAAAAAGGTGGCTCTTGCATGAACACATTGATTTCCTCCAAGCGTGGTCCAATAGGTTTCCCCATCCAACTCCAAAACCAGTTAGTCCCTCCGGACATAAATTAGAGACCACATCACACACTCTAGACATTGTTTGTTTGTATTGCATACTCTCTATACATGTATTTAGATCACCCTAAAAACAATTTCCTCTGCTTTTCTCCAATTGCTCTCTTCTGGGCAGCTAATGATCTTGTTTCTACGTCATTCAAGATAATGCAGACCTTCTTGATTTCTTTTACAAAATTTACTTGCACCCCAAGTACGACTTATTAGGATCACATAAGACCAAATTAGGACCTATTAATTAATTTGTACATATGCAAAATTGTGAATTAATTGTAAATTAATTTTACTTAGTTGTAAATTAATTTGACTTAATTTGACTAATTTTCAAATTAATTATTGTATATACAAATATATGTAATTGTAAATTAGACATATATTGAAATTAAAATTAAAATTTATAGTTGTTTAAATTTCTTTTGTGCATAGATCTCTAGAAATTTATCTTAAATTTGTCTTTATATCGAGAAAATTTTAACTAGATTGAGTATGCATTTATGACGTTTAAATTTCTTTAAAATGTATATATCTAATTTCTTTAATTTACATGTTTTTAAATATGTTTAAAATGATTTAAATGTACATGTACATACATTTTTAATTATTGTTTATTGTGTACTACATACATGCACATGTGTATATATATATATATATATATATATATATATATATATATATATATATATATATATATATATATATATATATATATATATATATATATATATATATATATATATATATATATATATATATATATCTACATTATCCATGGAACATCATGTCTGACGAGCTTGGATCGCATAACATGAGTACTTCTAAGCCTAGTGTTCATCCTCATGGGAGTGAGCAGACGTCACATAGGTCTACAACAACTCCATAGGAGAGACAACAACTCTATAATCAGACTGTTGAGGCAATCTAACGTGCCTTAGTTCATTTAAATATCACTTTGGGAAACATGCGTGATCACACAAATAAACAAAGGGGTGAGACTATTAGACATGAGCTAGTTCATATGATTGACCTCATTGACAATTATAATCCATATGATGAGGTTAACACAAAGGAATTCTATAGATCCCTTTCACACAGTGTATGTGGTACTGTGAAATGGGACATGGTGAATGATAGGGTTTCCACAGCTGATGTGAAAACCATGTTTCCTCATTATCAGGCCTATGGTAGGGTGAAAGGCTATATGCCTACTAGGTGCACAAATGTACTAGTAGCACCATTTATCTATCCTAGATGGTTAGCCACTCATCATAGGTGGCCCCAAAATGATGAGTTACCCCTTTATTTCTGCAAACAATTGTTTGCAGAGTTTCATTTGTTGGATGATGTTGATTACACCGATTTTCCAAAACATGTTGGCAAGGGAAGGGCATATTTTCAGATAATTTTAGATGACCAGGTGCACCCTCACCCATTAATAAACATGCATTGATTGGTCCAAACCTTGTGGTTCTTCCCAAGAGTGCGAACATAGCACATGTTGGAGATAGTGTGCCAGATGACACTCAACAGTCCATATTTTCCAGTATTGCTACTATAGCCACACAGATGGATGAGATGACATCAGATCGGGTGGGTAGATATTTGTTGCGCTCTCATACTAGCATTCGTGATGCATCAGTAAGTGATGATCCATATGTTCGAGTAGATATACCATCATCGACGGATGTTGCACGCATGCATGACATAGATCCTTTATGACAGATGAGCGTATGCTTATCCAGTGATATCTTGGATGCATATCAGGTCATTTCTATGGATCATGGGATCCCACTACAGGATGCCCCATCATTTTTTAAGAGTGCACTTGGTAGATCGGGTGCATCTAGCCGTGGTTGTGAGCATACAGATTCTCAGTGTACTGCTACTGCACATCCTATTGCCCCGCCCCAGCATACAACAGTTGGTAAGGATACACCTCCTCCTCCTATTTATACATTAGCTGATCGAGCCACAATACCTGATACTAGATTCTTGGGGATGTTCACTACCATGCTTATGGAGCCAGACGGTGAGGGGGGTCATGTTGCAGTGGGCTCCTTGCACGATTCTGACATCAACAGGATCAGACGAGACTTACATGCTGCAGGAGAGGTATGAATTATATAATATATATAATTTACTAATTTTAATTTTGATATTTTATATAGCTACTTGATAGTACACATGAACTGTATAGATTAAATTAATTAAATATATATATTGGATTGTATTTTTTGAACTATATAGGGTATCATGTTAGGGTCAATGTATGGAGATTTGGATGTTGTGACTGACCCAGTTGTTCATCAAGAGACATAGGTACATATAAAGTTTAAATTATTTTTTGTTTTGTTTTTAAGTTCTATTTAAATAGATATCTAGGTGTTGATTAAACAATTTCTTGAGCCATTTAAATTATATATATATATATATATCAAACAAAATGTGTGCATTGTCTAGGATGAGTCATTCATCCTGCAAACATTCTAGATTCTAGCATGTGCGCGATGGAGGTGTTAGAGACCCCGAGGTATGTTTATCTAGACAACCTCATGTACATGTACATGTTCAAGTAGATTAGATTTAAATAATAATGAATTTTTTTAAATAATGTACATGTTCAAGTTCATGTATAATTTATATTGTAGGCACAAGGGGCGATGTTTGAGGATTTGCACATTGCCACCGACCCTGTTCATCATGAGACACAAGTACATACATTATAACTTTAAATTAATTGAATCTTAAATATTTAAGTTCTATTTTTAAAGGGTTAGTTTGCAAGTTATGAATATATGTGTACACATGTATATCTAACAAAATTTCAACATTACAGGATGCACCACTATCACATAGGTTGAGCTCCTCATCACATAGACATCCTGGAATCTTGCATGCACATGGTGGTGATGTTAGAGACTCTTCACAGGTATGTTTGTCTACGTATAAATTCTCATAATCTATGTTACTTAATTTTTTTTACTTTAGTACATTCAAATTAAATGTTTAATGTATAATTTTATGTGTGCGTACTCTATTGCAGGCGCATGGATTGGGACATGCTTCAGGACAGGGCCCCGAGTGACCCATTCTTTATATATATATATATGTGAATGTGCACATATTTTATAGACATTTCATATATATTTGTACAAGTGTACTAGACATTTCATACATGTGTATTGTACACATTTCATATGCGTATGTACATACTAGATATTTATTTTCCATATTTCGTGTGTGTGTGTGTATGTGTTAGATAGATGTACACTTCATAGACATATATGTGTATGTGTTAGATAGATCTACATTTCATACTACTTTGCATGTTTATATATAGATAGATTAGGTTTTTCAAAGTTAAGTGTTTAAATGATAGAATCTCTAAGTCATTTGAATTTAGTTAAGTGTTCTAGTTAATTGTACATGTGTATGTGAAAGCTAAGTGTTTATGTCTATTTTAACTTTGTTTATTGTTAAACAAAATTAGTCTTTAAAATTTAATTTAGTTGTTTATTTTAGTTAAGTGTTTATGTACATGTTTAATGAACTTACTTCAAAACTTTAATATCCCCTTAAATCCCCTTAAGACCACTTAAAATACCTTAGGACAACACAATTAGATGAATCCAAACAACATAATTAAATGAAATAATCTATGTTTAAATATAAATGAAATGGATGTACATAGATGAATAAAATGAATCCACGCATGTGTAAAAATATAAAAGAATCAATCCCCTTAATTATCCTCTTCAATCCCCTTAAGACCACTTAAAACACCTTAGGACAACATAATTAGATGAATCCAAACAATATAATTAAATGAAACAATATATGTATAAATATAAATGAAATGAATGTACATAGATGAATAAAACGAATCCATGCATGTGTAAAAATATAAAAGAATCAATCCCCTTAAATATCCCCTTCAGACCATGTAAAACACCTTAGGACAACATAATTGGATAAGTCCAAACAACATAAATAAATGAAACAATATATGTATAAATATAAATGAAATGAATGTACATAGATGAATAAAACGAATCCATGCATGTGTAAAAATATAAAAGAATCAATCCCCTTAAATCCCCTTAAGACCACTTAAAACACCTTAGGACAACATAATTAGATGAATCCAAACAACATAATTAAATGAAACAATATATGTGTAAATATAAATGAAATGAATGTACATAGATTAATAAAATGAATCCATCCATGTGTAAAAATATAAAAGAATCAATGACGCAAATATCCCCTTAAATGCCCTTAAGACCACTTAAAACACCTTAAGACAACATAATTAGTTGCTCATTTTAGTGAAACTATATATACACGCGTAAATATATATACAACATTAATTAAATGAAACTATAAATGTGTAAATCAAAATTAAATGAATACATAGATGAATAAAACATGTAAAATCAACGTATAAAACGTAAAATAAATGCATCAACAAAACTAAATTTCCACAATTTATCCAAATTGCTACACATGTCTATAAATATCTAAATATATATATGAGTTTATCAAAATAAGACCTATCTAATATAATTTACTTGTTCAAACATGACAAGTGAACTTAAAGCTCGTGGTACATATAATTTGGATCCTCCCCATCTTTTATAATTTCTAAAAAAAATTCATGATCTTCAATAGGCAACCTCCACTTTTGGTTGCCATGTCCTCTTTTTGGCAATGTCTCCAATTGCAATCTTGTCTCTATTACTAAGTGACTGTAAGGTAGAACTTTTTGGCCAGGCATATAATCAATGAATGTTACACCATTTGTATATATCTTTATTTGTTGATAATAGGTGCCTTCAACAACAACTGAACCAATGGGATATTGTTGCCCATCATCATCACTGACTGATTCCAATAACTTGCATTTTGGTTGTGTGCATCTCGGTAGATAATAATCTACACTTTCAGTATTGTTAGGATCAACAATCACTGCAAAAATATCACCTGTGAAAATAGACCATGCATGTATATATATATTACAAGCAATATTAGTTCATTACACATTTTTAAATTAATTTTGAACAATATTAAATTAATGAAGAATTTAAAAAATTGTACATGTAGATATATGTAATTTACAAAATATGCATGCATGCACCTGTAACAACTAGATCATAAACACGTTTATAATCAATTGAATATAGAGGATCATGAATATCAATAATGTCACTATCTTCATAAGGAGGCATTGTGATAAAATCTTTCATCCCATTGCAAAACATATCCATTAGCAATATTTTGATAATGAGTATCTCTGCTGTTTGCAATGCAATCAACACAAAAGCATGATTTTCCTCTTGCAAGAATAACACAAGGCTTGCTAAATCATGTAGTCATGACTTGATGAAAACTTCTAATACCATTAATTGATTGACAATTATAAGGATTTGATCGATCAATATCTGATAATGTACAAAAATTATTTAATCAATTTTAGTTCATTTCACACACACACACATATATATATATACACTTGAATTTTAAAAATAATTCAAGAACACCAAGAATGTTTAACAAATTATATATATATACCTTTAACTTCAAAAAAATAACGCTTGTTGTAAGTTGTATCACGACCAACAGAATAATTTTTGCACCATTCAATAATATCATTAGAATTACGTATGGTGTTACCTGTACAAAAGCTCTTTCTTTAGAAAATTAGACAACCCACATGTATGAAGATAATTTACCTGCAAGTTCATGTTGGCGAAGTGCATGCTTCACACATGCTCCTTCTCCATCATGCTCTCACTTTCCATGTCCACTCTCAAAGAAGTTCCACAAAAACTTTATGCTACATCGAGCATGTTATAGGGATAACCAGTTAAAAGCTTTTGCAGACTTAAATTGCCCTGACATGAATAACATATATATATAATTTAAACTTTTGACTTGTTATATACAATCAAATCATATATATATAAAAAAACAAACTTAAATAATCAATTTCAAATCTAATGTACTTACTGGCACATCCATCTGACCAAATCCAATGTTGTGTACATTCTATCCCACGATCTTTAATATCTTCAAAAAAACATTCCAAAACAATGTTCTACATAGCTCCTATCCTAACACGTATCATCACTGATATAGAAATGGACCTCCTTGATGATAATGCATTCATTTTCAGTACTCTCTATACCATCCACATGAAATTGTGCATGTCTATAGAAAACTTGTACAAATATTGCAACTTGATTAGAATGATAATATTGACTTTGAATTTTTGTGTGAGGACTAAATGTATAGTTCTCTGAGAAATCTACAATTGAAAGATTACAACTTGGTGGAAAATAATTCTTTGAATCACGAAATTGTTCAGCCTGCCATCTTGCACCATGACAATGTTGGATATGTGGATATATCATATTACGAAATCTATCTATAAACTGAATGTAGGGCAATTCACTCTCTTTCAACATATTTTTTTTGGATTGAGTTCCTAAATTACTTTGGTATGTCTCATATTCAAATCTCTTCCATATAACTAGTGCATGAATATCAAAATTCTTCGTTTACAACACAAACTTACTCAAAAATCCATAATCATTGCATTTACCTTTTATACATTGTCTTTTGAACTCATTGGAATCTTCTAATTTATCACATAAAATAGACTTCACAAATTGTGTTGTACTTATAGGAATGACTAGATTTGGATTAATTGTTGCCATCAACTTCTTATATGATTACAAGTGTAGATGAAATTCAATATGATTTCGACAACAACAAGTTTCGCGTACCTTATTTATGTGTACAAAGCAAGGATGAAATCTCTCAAACATCCTTTGGCAAATCTTTACATCTGAAAATTCTTGTTTGAATGCTTCAAACAATTCACTTTGTGTTGTATTTAAGAAATGTTTTGGATGTGTAATATTTTAACCATCTTCATCTATCATCTGTATAGTATCCCTTCTATTGGAAGAAACACGAGATTGGTTGGTCCAATAATCAATGACCTATCTTTTTACATCTTCAAAAATTCTATCTTTTCTAGGAACCCTACAGATATTTACCCAATTCTTTTCAATGTTTTCATCCAACATATTTCTCTTCCTAATGTATCTTTGAACAGTTCTTCTAGATACATTCATTAATTGAGAAATTGCATTAACTTGTTTTTTGCGAGTCAATTCCTTACTAGTAATCATAGTCATCAATGCTCTACGTGCAACACTTAAATCAACAACTCGACTTGTTATCTCAATACAATTCAATGCTTCTTGTAAATTTTCAATTACAGTTTCTTTTACTAATGTATCACTAGAACTTTTCTTATTACCAACACCCAACAAGTCCAAAACAGGTTTCATTTCCCTTTTCCTAAATAACTTAGCCAATAATTGTGCTCTTCCAACAATAGACTTATTTTTAAAATAATCATCCCACAAATTCTTACAATTCAATTTTAATGTCATATCTTTAGATGGAATTTCATTGAAAATACTATCTTCATCCATTTCCATCAAATTTTCCTTACCAAAAAAAAAAATCATCTCGTACCTGAGTAGATGTTTCTTGAACATCATCAGGTTGATCTTGAACAACAACAGATTGTTGTTGACTGCGTTTTGTATGACCTTTCATCTTATCGTCCCTTTTACGATCATACAACCTTGATCTAGTCCTCTTATTCCCCATTGCAAAAAATATTTAGATCTTCAAAATTTTGTGCTTTGAACCTAAAAAAAACACATGCAAATATGCATATCTTCAAAATTTAGTGCTTTGAACTAAAAAGGTTATATATCTAATAACTTTTCATCGGTTCTTAACAAAAAAAATATAATTAGTGAAATGTATAAATAATTTTGCATTCTTAAACTTAATATGTGTAAATTTCATCCATTTAGATCATTTGACTTGAAGTTCAATTTTTTATAATTTAGAAAATGAAAAAATAAGGCTCAAGAAATTTAGGAGCACTGATAAAAAGTAAGAAATTAAGTATACTTCAATTAGATACATTTGACTCTATGCAATGTACATATGAACGTGATTTAATTTAACAATAATTGCTTGAAATCACTTAGCTAATATATAGTGAATTTGAGTCAAGTATTACAAAATAAAATATAATATAATTCAGTACTAAATAGTGTTGGATATATGGCCAAGAAATGGTTATCGTCGTATCGCAGTGACTAAAGAATATAGTTAATCTAAAAAATATTTCATTTCCAAAAAAACATCTAAAATTGTAAATTAAGCATGATTGAAAAAATAATTTCAAATAACATACT